>NC_090655.1:94890986-95177827 GCF_040937935.1 Hyperolius riggenbachi | reverse complement strand
ATTCAGCCACTATTGCAGTCACAAAGATCAGCTGGACTGCCAGGCAACTGGTATTGTTTACAGGAAACAGCCATATCACTCTCAGTTAAGGTTCCCTTTAAAGGAGAACTGTAGTGAAAGGTATATGGAGGCTACCATATTGATTTCCTTTTAAGCAATACCAGTTACCTGGCTATCCTGCAGATCCTCTGCCTCCAATACTTTTAGCCCTAGACCCTGAACAAGCATGCAGCAGATCTGGTGTTTGACATTTTTGTAAGATCTGACAAGATTAGCTGCATGCTTGTTTCTGGTGGGATTCACACGACAGTGGCTGGATAGTGTACTGGTTAAGGGTTCTGCCTTTGACATGGGAGACCAGGGTTCGAATCCTGGCTAGGTCAAGTACCTATTCAGTAAGGAGTTCAAAGCAAGACTCCCTAACACTGCAGGGTGGCCTCTTGAGTGCGTCCCTGTGGCTGCAGCTCTTGAGCGCTTTGAGTCTGACAGGAGAAAAGCGCTATACAAATGTTTGGATTATAATTATTATTATTACTGCAGCCAAATAGATCAGCAGGGCTGCCAGGCAACTGGTATAGCTTAAAAGGAAATCAATATGGCAGCCTCCATATACCTCTCACTACAGTTCTCCTTTAAGCAACCTAATGGTTCTATTGCATTGAGCATTAATGGTACATTTTACGGTAGCTCACTTACTACTGTAGTGGTACAGTGCTTAGGGTGATGCACTGACGTGTCCACCATGCAGTGTGATCTGGGTTCGATTCCCAGCTATGGTATGATATATACTGGCTTTTAAAAAGTATAATTCCCTGCCAGAAGACACCCTCCTCCCGGAGGGAGGAGGGAATAGGTTGAAGGGTTGGAGGGTTGAAGGGTTGGAGGGTTGGAGGTTGGTGGGAGGTGGGAGGAGGGAGGAGGGAGGTGGGAGGAGGGAGGTGGGAGGAGGGAGGTGGGAGGAGGGAGGTGGGAGGAGGGAGGAGGGAGGAGGGAGGTGGGAGGAGGGAGGTGGGAGGAGGGAGGTGGGAGGAGGGAGGTGGGAGGAGGGAGGTGGGAGGTGGGAGGAGGGAGGTGGGAGGTGGGAGGAGGGAGGTGGGAGGTGGGAGGAGGGAGGTGGGAGGTGGGAGGAGGGGAGGAGGGAGGTGGGAGGTGGGAGGAGGGAGGTGGGAGGTGGGAGGTGGGAGGAGGGAGGTGGGAGGTGGGAGGAGGGAGGAGGGAGGTGGGAGGTGGGAGGAGGGAGGAGGGAGGTGGGAGGTGGGAGGAGGGAGGTGGGAGGAGGGAGGAGGGAGGTGGGAGGAGGGAGGAGGGAGGAGGGAGGAGGGAGGCCAATTAAAATCTCACTAGCAGAGAGTGTAGCAGCTGTCCCATAACTAATTAGTGTAGGCAGACAACTGAGTCAAATGGTATAAAGGACCTAGCTGGGAGGGTGGGCGGGTCCTCAAGCAGTGTGTTTGACCATAACATGTCTGCTGACAGTGAAATGGAGGGTAAAAATTTTGTTTTTTGATGCGAACTGGGCGAAGCGAACTTCCGCAAACGTTCGCCTGCGGGAGGCGAACGCGAACCACCGAAGTTCGCCAGGAACCGTTCGCCGGCGAACCGTTCGGCCCAACTCTAATTGTCATATGGAGTAGGGAAGGGATTTATTTTCCTTTTAGGACTAATTGATCCAGGCTTTGTAAGGTTAGTGCTAGAAGGTTAGAGGGGAAGGTTAGTGCTATACCTTATTTTATGGTTGAACTCAATTGACATATGTTTTTTTTTCAACACAAATAACCATATAGCTATGAGTATTGGAATAGAATCAAACCCATTATGTTTCAAAGTACATTTAACTTACATTGTAATATATTTGGAGAGTACTTTTACTATGTGGGAATTTAAGTAAAAGGGTTAAAAGGGGACAAACAAGACCAACTTCATTGTCACTCAAATGTGTTTAAAACATATTCCATTACAGTACATTTCATGAGCTTCCTTTGTTTTTTTATCACCAGCATTTCTGCAACAAATAACATACTATCGTTAAAACCAGAATGTATGCTATAAACATTATAGAAGACTAGTTCTAAATCTCACTTTCATTGCAAATTATATATATTATCTCTGTTGAGCAAAACTTTAAACCCATATGATGTTAGCCATTCTATAGCAATCACCACTTTTTTTTTATCATGATACAGGTTCAATCAAAGTGACTGCAGCCATCAAAACCATGTATTATTGCAGTGCTTTCCAATATTTTTCAAGTCGTGACCCATCATGACAAATGTCCAGATCTCCATGACCCATCACATATGTATGATAGAGAAATACTAATAATTAATCATAAAATAATAAAAAAAATGGTGAACAGACCCTGTGTATGGGCAGCAAGGGTAGAAAGAGGAAAAAAAGCAAAAGAAGAATCTGATAAAAAAAATAAAAGGATCTGATCACAGTGATTTAGTAATTTCCAACCGTTTTCAAGTCGTGACAAATCGCACCAATCATTCAGATGTCCATGGCAAATCACATACAGTATGTATAATAAAGAAATACTAATAATAATCATGAAATAAATAAAAGTTGTGAACAGACCCTGTGAAAGGGCAGCAAAGGTAGAAAGAGAAAACAAAAAGAAAAAAAAAAGGCAAAGAAGAAACTGACCAAAAATTATCTGATAACGATGTGAGTTGATGTTCACAGATAACATTGCAATAGGTCAAACCAGTTTTTTTTTAGATGCTATGAAATTCTGCATATTTAATGGTACAACTCACAGTGATAGCTAATTGGTGGATGCCATTACTGCTTGCACAGTGTAACATCCTTAAAGGCCCATACACACGTCGGATTTCTGCGAACGACGGGTCGTTTGAACGCCCCGTCATTCCGTCGTTCGCCCGCTAAATCGGGCGTGTGTACAGACTGTCGTTTGCTTGATAAGGGTGAGTTTGAGCGATCCGCCGGGCTGATCGCTCAAACTCACCCTTATCAAGCGAACAACAGTCTGTACACACGCCCGATTTAGCGGGGCGAACGACGGAATGATGGGGCGTTCCAACGACCCGTCGTTCGCAGAAATCCGACGTGTGTATGGGCCTTAACAGTGGCTGTCACTGTCACAGTTTTGGCAGCTAATCAGTGATTGCTGCTGGCACAGTGGCAGCTGCTAATCAGTGGCTGCTGCTGGCACAGTGATGACTGCTGAACAGTGGCTGTTGATGCTGGCATAGTGATGCCTCCTAATCAGTGGCTGTTACCAGTGCTGGCACAGTGTTGGATGTGGTGAAAACTGCTGCTGGTACAGTGGTGGCTGCTTATCATTGATTGCTGGTATGAAGTTAGCTTCTCTCTCCACATTTGGAATATGTCTGCCACTCCCTTTCTCTCAGGCTTCCTTAACTGACCATTTACCTTTAGAAAAACAGTAAAAGAATATCCATGCAGAGAATAGTCCAAGTTGCTGCCAGAAACTAAAGTCCTCAAATAGACTCTTTAGAATATGTGTATCAAGCTTCAGCACTGCATGGACCTCCAATAAATGATATTCCACCACTAAACACACTTCAAAGTGCAGGCGCACCAGTAATAATAAAGACCCAAGTTATAAGGTCTCAGCGTGTTAACACCACCGCAGTCAAGGCTAATCTTCCTCTCATCTGGCGATCATGCAGTGAACCATCAGGAAGAAAATCACTGTTCCTGATATCCTCCTCCAAACAACAGTTCCGCTTAGATACAGTAATAAAGCCAAGAAAAATAGAGATCTATGTGTACTCCGCTTTGTATTAAAAACAATCACATTTATTCAGCATGAATATGCTCCTACACAGTAAAAAATAGCATTACTCACTTCAGGGCCCTATGACAGGGACAGGGGCATAACTAGGCCCCACTGGGCCCCCCTGCAGAAATTCTGAGGCCCCCCCAGGGCCCGCTCGGGGCCATTTGGGGGGGGGGGGGGCTGGAGGGGACGCAGCATGAGGGGAAAGCCATGGCCACAGTCGGCGGGGAGGGGGGACGTTCCCCCACTCCCTCACCTTGGGGCTCTCCCCTCTGCGTTCCCCTCCAGCTTAAATGAGTGCCCTGGCAGCAGCAGGCAGTGGCTAATACATACTTTCCGTGCGTTCCAGCGTGCATTCCTCTCTCTAGTCTCTGACGCGACTTCCTGTATAAAGGTAGAACGTAGTTCTATGCGGGCGCTGAAATCCGTCATTTGCGTCATTTAATGCGTAATTACGTTTGACAGCCATAGGTGAAAGCTGACTACCACTACGTAATTCCGCTATGCGTAATTGCGGAAAATTACGCATAATTTAACGTAACCGTAGTTTTCTAATTACGAGAAACCCTAGTCGGGTCTCTATGGCAACAGTGGCACCACATGAAACAGTATTATATGCTGGCACATTCTAACAGTGTGGGCGATTAGGGGAGTTATGCCTTTTTCCTATCGCCCGCTCACTACTCTGCAGGGTGGAGGAGGGTAGGAGAGCAATGATGATCATAATCAGCTCATTATTGTTATGCAACATTTTGCATACATTTTCAGTTTGTAAATTCAATAGATTTTTGTGTCATTATTTGTAATTTTGAGTAATTTTTGCATAAATTCTTGCCCAATTTATCAGTGAATAGTAAAGCCCCAATACATGCTATTGTCACAAACATTGCCACATATGTTTAGACAATAGTGGGTACAAGTAAAAAAAAATATTTTTCAGAAAGACTTCATAGTTTTTGAAAAAATGGATTTTAAACATAAAAAGAAAAAATTTGTTTTAAAACCATTCTTCCTTTATATTTTTTTAATTGATTTTCTCATTTTTTTTACTTATACCAACTATTCTCCTTAATACATGTAGAAATTTTTGTAGCAATAGCATGTATTGGGGCCACTAACCACTAAAGTCAGCATAAAATTACACAAAAATGATGCAGACACAAAATTATGAAATATTACAATTACAGACTAAATTAATTATGATTTTTCTCAAAATAATTTTATTTTTATTATTTATTTTTAATCGTATTATGATGGTCTAATAGCAATTAGTGTGTGACAGCTGGGGTGGGAGGGATGAAGGGGTGTACTTTTTTGTCTCAGCCCTGGGTGCTGGAACCGAGTGCATATTAATTCAGCGCCGCTCAGTTCGGCGCAGTGAGAGTGGAATGACGGCTCTCACCTCTGCCGCTAAACTCCAAGGCGGCGTTAAATACTATTCCCCCTCCAAGTTGTTGCAACTCGGAGGGAGATGTTATTCGGGGTCTGGCAGCTGCCAGAGCCCCGATTTACCGCTACGTGCCCTGCACAGCATAGCATTGCTGCTATGGGGCGCCCAGTTTCGGCGTTCGGCTCTCAGAGCCGCGCGCCAAAATCAGCTGATTCGGCTGGAACCTTGTCCCGGCTCTGATGGGCAAAGTACCTAAAAGTAGCTAAAGTAGCTGAAAAGGTATTTTAAAAATCATTTCTAGTATTTGCTGGGGGTTTAAATGGCATTTTTTGGACAAGGTGTGAAAATATCACCTAAAAGAAAACTCTACCACAGTCACAGTTGTTCATCACAGTCTAAGATAAGTTTGGATATTTTCTGAAAAACCAATAGGGACTCATTCTGTATTGCAACAAGGGGAAATTGGCAGTGTATGGTGCATAGCTTAGAGGGGACAAAATGTATGATATATATATATATATATATATATATCAACATGATCTCAATAATGATTATAGCAGATTAAAAAAAAAATGCTATAAAAGTAAGACACAATGGTCAGATTGTGGCAGTACTTACTGACTGGGCCATTTGAAACATAAAGGCCCATGCAACGAAGTAGAAGAAGTGTAGAGGATCGGTAGCAGATACCACGGTGGCAGATGGGGGTATTCAGTGTAGGTAGCTGTGCCTCCGGACCCAAACAAGCAATGTAGCACAGTAGGAGAAGAGAAGACTCCGGGCACCAGCTTCCAATGCAATCACCGCAGGCTTTAGCTACATCATCATACACATGACATAACCGTGCAGTATGACTAGCCTAACAGCCTTTTCACAAGTCTATGACTCGCTTCTTCAGAGGCAAAGTTTCATACAAACTTTGCCTCTGAATAAGCGAGTCATAGACTTGCAAAACGGCTGTTAGGCCAGTCCTACTGCACGTTTCTCATGTGTATGGGATGTAAATAAAGCCTGCGGTGATTGCATTGGAAGCTGGTGCCCAGAGTCTTCTCTTCTCCTACTGTGCTATAAGGGCCTGTGCATAGAATATCTCTTTATTTTATTTGTGAAGGTATCTATAGCACATGACACATACATAATCCAACAATGGAGAAGACATATGTAACCAGCTTTTACAGTGCAAATCTTGTACCAAGCCTAATTATGGCAGTTATCAGAGAAAAGGGTTATTTTCTCAGTTGCAAACTTTCATTAGGAAAAAAATTGATTTTTATTAACATGGATTATTCTACAGGAACAAAATAAGTTGTCACAGACAGTGCCAATACTTTTTGAGTCCTGTACCATCAGGAAACATCTCTACAGTTGTCTAGCTGAAAATATTTGTTAATTGGCCACATCATTTCTTTAGATATTATATATTTTGTCAGTTTGTTGTGCTGACATGATCTAGTGACATCCAAGTTCCTGTTTTCACCTTCTGCAATATTTTGTAATGATCTGCTAACAGCACAAAGTACTTTCCAACAATACAAGTAAATCATTTGACTAAGAATGATGACTGTATAATTCTACTGTCCACCAATTTCCTTTTTAGACTAAGCAGGCTAAAGTAATTATCGCCTTCCATACTGTTGAGAACTTGCAGTTGGACAAATACAACAAAATAAAGGAAAGTGAGCTATTACTTAGCAGGATAGTAGCAAAAGGTCTCGTCTAATTGCTTTCATAGTTTCTAATGTGCCACCACAATCATGAAACTTCTCAGACTAATGCATATCCACATACACTTCACCTTCACCTGTCACTTTATATCCTGTAGTTAAAAAGAGTTTAAGGAAGAAAAAAATGTATGCTTTGTTCTTGAACTCAGCAGGAAACACACTTTAGCTCCCATTACGTGCATCAGAACAGAGAATCAAGCTACATTATTTTGTACTGATGTATTATTTTTTGAGATATGCAGTGGAGTTCATTTGACTTCAGGTGACTGAGCAGTTTTCACAGTTGGCTCTTTCTTTATTAGTCAGCCCATTCTTCAAAATTACATATTTGATTTAGGAAAACAAGAAGCACAGAAAGCCTGAGCTAATTTAAACCTACTCCCATAAAGGTAGAAGTTTTACCATGCATTAAGACCGCAATCTCTGAAGGAGTCAAAGGGGGGTTATGAAAAAGATGGGTGGAAAAGAGCAGAAACCTGAGCCTGTGTGCTATACGAGTGTTGCACATTAGAGAACTGTATCGACTAAAGAAGATTTGCACCTGACTGCATTATTGAAACCTAATTCAGCTCTGTTTTCTGCACTTCTTCCTTTAAAAAACAATCCAAAAAGTGATGATGATCACATTTTAAGGCTATTGGAACTAGAGTTATTAAAATACCCACAACAGCATGATTTTAAAGGGAACTCCTACCTGAAAAAAAAAACACTTTTGATAGTAAGGTTGCATAACTGTGGTTTTCCCTCCAGTTACACTATAATTCCACCTGTTTTTGGAAAGCCAGCTTATTCAAATGACTCTCCTCTTGGTGGAAGACACCTTTAAATAACCAAACACAACACGACTGTGCAGCCTTTAAAACTTGTAAAAATAACCCTATGTGACAGATTCAGGACCATCTGCAACTACAGGGTGTGGAGCCTTTACGTGGTGGATTCCCCTTTTCTAACACACCCTGTAGTTGCAAAAAAAAAAAACCTTTTTGTTTTTTGTGTTGACCACTGACTCTGATTTGTCACTGGTCACTTAGTGTGTGCACTCTCCTAATTGCAGTGTGATTTTAAAAAATATATGTTCTTTGTGATCACACAGAGGGCATGCAGATTGATGCCAATGGAGTTAATTTCACTAAAGGTAGCCATACATCTAGTGATTCTGATTCTATCAACAAAGCGATTGACTTTATTAAGGAATCAAATTCAGTATGGTAGATCAAAAGTCGATCAACTAGTGACCAACACACTGCAGGCAATATCCTTGTCACAATCTACATCTGCTGGTAACATCATGAACTATTTGGATGAACTTCTTCTGTCTGACCAGCAGATGTCCTCGCTCTCTTTGGGGATTATGCAGCCTGAACCGCTCTCTGCCCACTAGCAGAGGTCTCTCCTTCAGGAACTATTCTGTTGCATACTACTAATGAGGGCAGGTTTGAGATCACCTGGACATTGTCATCTGACCTCCCAGCACACTATACAATCAGCTCCAGCAGACCAGTTCAATGCTAGTTCATCAAGCTTGTTACCTCTTCCTGTTACCTGTGATCTAGCTCTCCTTGCCTTGTTCTGGAACCATGTTTCCTTGTTACCTGCCTTGTATGACCTTTGCTATTCTTTGACAAATCCTTTGCCTAAGCAATTATACTACTGTTTGTCTCTCTGGGTTTGACCTAGCTTGTATGACTACTCATTGCCTGTCGATACCTGATTCAGTTGCCTTGTGTATGTTAACCACTTCAGGACTCAGCCTTTACCTCCCCCCCTTAAGGACCAGCGCTGATTTAGAAGATCTGTGCTGGGTGGGCTCTACAGCCCCCAGCACAGATCAAATAGCAGGCAGAGCGACCAGATCGCCCCCCTTTTTTTCCCCACTAGGGGGATGATGTGCTGGGGGAGTCTGATCGCTCCTGCCTGCGTGTGGCTGGCGGGGGGGGGGGCACCTCAAAGCCCCCTCCACCGCAGGATTCCCCCTCTCCCTCTCCTCCCTCCCTGCCCCGGAGATCGGAGGCTGCACAGGAACGGATCTGTCCTGTGCAGCCTCTAACAGGCTCCTGCCTGTCATGTGACAGCGATCCCCAGCCGCTGATTGGCCGGGGATCGCTGATCTAGTACAACGCTGCTGCTATATCAGCGTTGTAAAAATGTAAACAAAGCGGATTATTTCTGCTTGTGTTTACATTTAGCCTGCGAGCCGCGATCGGCGGCCCACAGGCTATTCACGGAGCCCCCCGCCGTGAATTGACAGGAAGCAGCCGCTGTTTCCTGATTAATTAGCCTGCAGCTGGCGACGCAGATGTGCGTCGCTGGTCCTGCAGCTACCACTTTGCCGACGCGCGTTATGAGTGCGCGGTCGGCAAGTGGTTAAAGGACACCCTAGGTGAAAATAAACAAATTAAATAAACAATTGTATCTATCTTCCTTCTCATAAAAATGTCTTTTTAAGATATTCCAGTTTTTTGTTTCTTAATGTTAACTGTTTTATTGTATTCACTCAACAATAACACATTCATTGAAGTATGCCAGAGCTAAAATCTATGAACTATTGACACTTTTTATCTCTTTCCTGCTCTCAGAAGCCATTTTCTAGGAAAGTGTTTTATAGTTGGAATTTCTTATCAGTGAGGGTCACACTGTAGTCACTTCCTGTCAGGACTGTCAGGACCTGTAAATACCTAATATTTAACTCTTTCAGGCAGAGAAAGAAAAAAAAGGAACACAGCATAGTTATTTGTGTACTAGGCACTGTACATACCCATGTCTATCTCATCATGTCACATGTCACCTCGGGTACCCTTTAAATGTTACCAGCGCACAGACAATTCTTGTGTGACTGACTGATATCTTGCATCCTGCCTGATCAACATCAAGTGACATGATATCAGCCACTTTTCATCAATTGGTCATACTGTAACACACTCAATTCTCTCTCAATTCTCTAAAATGATCGACTTGAATGGTCGATCGTACAGCCAAATCGCTAGATGTATGGCCACCTTAAGGCTCTAAAAGGTCGTTTACACCCAAGTAACATTTAATCTAATTTAAAGGGAACCTTAAAGAGACTCTGAAGCCTCACAAAATCTCCCTTTTTACTTACAAATTCTCTTGTGCGATATGGTACTAGTTAAAATGCCGCTATCCCATGGCTAAAAGAGTCCTCTTTGTCCCCCAAATACCCAGGGCAAAAATCCACGACTTTCTTGGTCATGGATTTTGCTACCCGGGAGGCAGGGCTTTCGTCTGTAACCCTGCCTCAAGCGCGTCAATCTGCGCGCGGATCTCCGCCTCCTCTCCATCCCTCTCAGTGAAGGAAGACTGAGAGGGGCGGGGAGAGGCGGCGATTGGAGCAGATTGAAGCACCTAGAGGCAGAGTTACAACCAAAAGCCCTGCCTCTTATAGGAAGCGATCCCCGGATTTTGCCACGGGGATTTGTGGGGCAAAGAGGACTTGTTTAGTTGCGGGATAGTGCAGTTTCAGCCAGTACCATATTGCACAAGAGGATTTGTAAGTAAAAAGGGAGATTTTGTGAGGCTTCAGAGTCTCTTTAACTGAGAGGGATATGGATGTTTCCTTTTAACCACTTCACCACTGAGGGGTTTTACCCCCTGAGCACCAGAGCAATTTTCACCTTTCAGCGCTCCTTCCATTAATTCGTCTATAACTTTATCATTACTTATCGCAATGAAATGAACTATATCTTGTTTTTTCCGCCACCAATTAGGCTTTCTTTAGGTGGGACATTATGCCAAGAATTATTTTTTTCTAAATGTGTTTTAATGGGAAAATAGGAAAAATGTGGGGAAAAAAATAATTATTTTTCAGTTTTCGGCCATTATAGTTTTTAAATAATGCGTGCTACTGTAATTAAAACCCATGAAATGTATTTGCCCTTTTGTCCCGGTTATAAAACCATTTAAATTATGTCCCTATCGCAATGTTTGGCGCCAATATTTTATTTGGAAATAAAGGTGCATTTTTTTCATTTTTGCGTCCATCCCTAATTACAAGCCCATAGTTTATAAAGTAACAGTGTTATACCCTCTTGACATAAATATTTAAAAAGTTCAGTCCCTAAGGTAACTATTTATGTATTTTTTTTAATTGTAAATTTTTTAATTTTTTTTTAATTACAAAAAAAAAAAAATGGGGAGTGTGGGAGGTAATGAGTTAATTTTATATGTAAAAGTCATTTATTTGTATGTGAAAAATGTGTAGGGTGTAGTTTACTATTTGGCCACAAGATGGCCACAGTAACTTTTTGTTTTAATGCGACCTCCAAGCTTCCTTCCGGAAGCTTGGAGGAAGTATAAGGAGGCTGGACACGTGAGTTTTTTCTCACAATGATCGCGCTGCCCATAGGAGAGCAGCTGATCATTGCGGGGCTTAGATCAACGAACGGGAATGGATTTTCCCGTTCATTGATCTCTGGGCGAGCGGGCGGCGGCGTGTTTACTAGCGGCGGGCGGCGTGTTTACGAGCGGGAGCGCGGGCAGCGTCGGGAACGCGGAAAGTACGTGTTTCTCCGTCCCTAGTTGTTAAAGGATGGAAAAAGGGGCGGAGAAATACGTACGCGCGGGGGTAAAGTGGTTAAACAATAACAGTTGCTTGGCAGTCCTGCTGATCCCTTTGGCTGCAGTAGTGGCTGAATCATACACCTGAAACAAGCATGTAGCTAATCCAGTCTGACTTCAGTCAGAGCACTGGATCTGCATGCTTGTTGAGGGGCTGCGGCTAAAAGTATTAGAGAGAGACACAGGATCAGCAGAAGAGTCCAGCAACTGGTATTGTTTTAAAAGGAAAAATCCTTATCATTCTCAGATTAGGTTCCCTTTAAGTTTTCTCTGACTGTCCACCAGTCATCTGGCCTCTCTCTCCTTACCAGACATTCAAACAACTGGCAGTTCAATGCATGTCAGTTAATTAAACAGTAAACAATTCAACAATGCAAAGTCTTTCCTATTCCCAAAAGCACATCACTACTAATACAATCAGACCACACCACAGATGAGTACACACAATACAAAGAGGCTGAGAAAAAATGGTGATGAGTTCCATAAATTTTCTAAACACAGACCAACATCCAATTTATATCGAGGGCTGTGATTTATTTTCTGTCTCCCTTACAAGATAGAATTACCATTGGGGAAAAACTCAGCTTAGTGTGTGCACATGTCTTGCCATACAAGTCTTTCCATTATAATGGTAGCTTGGCATGTATTTTCTTTCTCATAAGTGATAGGAATTTGAGGTGTAAGAACTAATTTCTTTTTTAGAAGCTACAAGCCAGTTTCACAATCATATTGCAGTTTTGTTGTGCCAAAATCCTCACCAAAAATGTGTAATCTCATGATCATGAAAATGTTCTTTACAATATAAAGTATTACATATTTGCAAAGATATCAATGTTTGTGACAATGAACATTTTTGATAAAATGTGTTTTCTTACAAAATGTACATACAATTTTATAAAGACTAAGTTCAACTATGTTCCATCCTGAGGGCCTACTAATCCTCTTTTTCCCTTTAAATGCCAGGCCCACTGTTCATATGGAGAGGACTTAGGACTATTTATTGCTTTTTAAGAATGTACACCCATGTTATTCCAAATCTGTCAACACCATGAAACCTGATTCCTAACTATTGCATGCTGCACTGCACCACCTGATTCTAAAGACAGAACAATGTGAATGACCTCTGTTATGTTATTCCTCTCTTTTCACTTTTTCAATTCCTCTTGTCTCTTTTTTTTTTATCCTTTCTATCAGCTACCTCAATCTGCCACTGTGGAATTCTACTGTTACTGGACCTTTTTGGTACTTATTATACTACCGGTAGATCGTTATTTTATAACTACTCTGACCACTGATATTTCATATTTATTAGCAGTAGATGCTGATACTTTGAATCTTTGAATCTCCATGCATAGCCAGCGCCAAAAGCTATGTTTTACTTCCATGGCCTCGATTCATAAACAGCAGTGCGATAAAAAAAATCGCACTCGGTATTTTCCCGGTCTGTGTGCTAATTCATAAAGATTTCCCCAGCTGCCCTTGGAGGTCGGTAAATTACCGCAGCCCATTGAGCGGTAGAGTAGAGCATTGTCTCGATTCTCTCTTTGCCCTGCAGAAATGAATCACACAGACGGCTCTCTCTGGCTCTCTCCACTGAAGACAGATGAGTCACACAGTCTTTCCCTGCCTGCAGAAATGACTCACACAGCCGGCTCTCTCCACTGATGACTCAGACAGATGAGTCACACAGTCTTTCCCTGCCTGCTGAAATGATGCACACAGAGGGCTCTCTGGCTCTCTCCACAGATGAATCAACCAGACTTTGGCTCTCTGCACTTTGCATTCATCAGAGCTGTCAGAGCTGTCGGTAACTTGTTAAGACCTCACCAGAGGTGTCGGTAACTACCGCCAGGCTTACCGCTTGTTGCAGGCTTTATGAATTGACATTTGCTGACAATTTACTGACATGTGTTGTCGGTAACTGCAGCCAAGTCTGTAATTTATCTCCCTGGTCGGTAATGTCAGCATTTCATGAATTGACATTTATAAATTGACATTTTGCTAAGTGGTCGGTAAAGTCTGCTGTTTTCAGCATTACCACATGAGGTAATGCTTTATGAATCGAGGCCCATATGTCTGGATTTGTGCAATAGTTTTACTTTGCAATTATCTTATTGCTGACTCATCTATGGTGCTTGAGCATATTGCTGTTTATATTTCTTGTTTTTTCAACAAAAATAGTGTAACAAAAAATTACATAAATATAAAGAGTGTATGTAAATTTGTGGGGGTTTGTGTGTGGAAAAATAATCATTAATTGTTTGAACTGTCGGAGCCCTGCCTTCTGTCATGTATTGGTAAAAAAATAACGACGAGATGTTACAGAGATCAGCAGTGTTAGTTGCAGAACTTTTCCAGGGTGGCAGGAATCCAGGATGTTTATGTTACAAAATATGAAATTCTGCCATTAGGGCCCTTTTCCACTAGCAATCGCTAGCGTTCACGCTGAACGCTAGCGATTGCTGAATCGCAATTACCGGCGATTCCCCGACGTTCGCGGCCGCGATTTTGCTATGCTATGCACTGCATAGCAAAATCGCGGCAATAATCGCTCCGCCGCGCGATCGCGATCCGGTCAAAAACGAATCGCGGTAGTGGAAATGACCTACCGCGATTCCTATGCTAAAAGCAAACTGTAGCGATTTGACAAATCACTAGCGGTTTGCGGTTTTGCGATTAAGCAATCGCAAACGCTGTAGTGGAAAAGGGCCCTTAGGGAGTTTAAGCCAATCATTTTACACTTGTGCAACATGCTGCCAGCTGTCTGGTTACTTCTCAAGACCTGCTGATTGATAAACGAGTTCTAACGTAATAACTGGACAATTTAACATGCCTGCTTACCGCTCAGCTGGAGAGTAGCTGGTAAAGTAGTAACATCTGTTACTTTGGGCTGTGATTAGCACTACCGTGCTAGTAAGCAATTACATATGGATGAGCTTTCTCTTGGAACGTGACATTAAATTCAATATGATGTAGATATTTTAAAGGGACTCAGAGGAGTGCCCAAATGTAAAAGAATACACTTACCTGGGGCTTCTTCCAGCTCAGGGTAGGCGGCGAGGTCCCGCAGCGTCTTCGTGGCTCCTCTCCTTCAGCATCCGGCGACCCCGTTTTCAGCATCACCCAGTGACACCCAGGCCTGGTGTCGGCCAGCTCTTCCTGATTAATGACGCAATGCATCATCACACCGACCATTTTGTATCATCATGGCGGCTGGCGTGACAGGTTTGCGCATGCGCGGGTTTTTACGTGCATGCGCAGATCTATCACGCCGGCCGACATGATGACGCGAAGTGGCCGGCGTGATGGAACATTGTGTCATTAATCAGGAAGAGCCGGTCGACACCAGGCCGGCTTTTGGGTACTGCTTGTACAGTTTGTGTACTGCTGTTCATTCATGAATGCAGTTTTGGATAAGTTGTGCATTTACACACACCATATGCTGGGAGCGCTATTCTCTCAGTTTGCCATTGTATTTATATAAGGGGAGAGTGAACCCGCAAGGGTGTGTTTGTTTCATACCAATTTTTTTGCATTGATTGCCCAGCGCACAGGTGTGTTTCTTATAACTGTACAAAGTATGAAAACAACAAGGGGTACATAATGATACAGACAATGATATACATCAAATATGGATGCTGGTTCAAAGTACATAACTGGCGATTACAATGACAGATGTAACATGATGAATAAAATGTATAACAGAGTGCAAGCTATGAAATAAACAACAAAATCCAAGACACAAAAGGGTGCAAGAGCCCTGCCCTTGCAAGCTTACAATCTAAAGGGATGCTAGAGCTAAGCTCCTCTAGAGATGGCCCGAACGGTTCCTGGCGATCTTCGGTGGTTCGCGTTCGCCAGTGAACGCAAACTTTTCCAGAAGTTCGGTTCGCCGCCATAGTGCATCATGAGGGTCTACTTTGACCCTCTACATCACAGTCAGCAGGCACATTTGTAGCCAATCAGGCAGTACACTCCCTCCTGGAGCCCCCCCCCCCCTTAGAAAAGGCAGGCAGTGTCAGGTGTTGAACTCACTAGTATGCCTGCATTAATTAGAGAAGGGAAAGCTGCTGTAGACTCTCATAGGGAAAGCTTAGTTAGGCTCTTGTAGGCTTCTTAGCTCGCTCCTTGCTGACTCTTATTGCTAAAAAAGCACCCCTCAACAGCTCTTTTGAGTGCTAATCTTGTTCTTGTGATCTATATATTTTTGTGTGTGTGTGTGTCCCACTGGCACTTGTGTTGCATAGACAGCCTTGGTGATTCCTACTGTGTGTGCCACTGCCAGGCCCAGCACATTCAGTGACTACCTGCGTGTGTGCCAGGTGCACATTGTAACACCCATCACTGCATATACCTACTTGTTGTTCACTGTGCACCCACCTACCTACGTGAGCACACACAGTGTCACTGTGCCTGTCCGGTACCTGTCTGTGTGTGACAGGTGCACATTGTAATACCCATCACTGCATACACCTACCTGTTGTTCACTGTGCACCCACCTACCTACGTGAGCACACGCAGTGTCACTGTGCCTGTCCGTTACCTTTCTGTGTGTGACAGGTGCACATTGTTATACCCATCACTGCATATACCTATTACCTGTTGTTCACTTCAGTGCACCCACCTACCTACGTGAGCACACGCAGTATCACTGTACCTGCTACGTACCTGTGTGTGTGTGACAGGTGCACATTTGTAATACCCATCACTGCATATACCCACCTGTTGTGTTCAGTGCACCCACCTACCTACCTTATGAAGGAACATGGAGAAAAGGCACAAGCTGCAATGGGAAGAGCACCTGAGCAAAAGCAGCACACAAAAGAAAAGCCACCCTCCTTCTACTCTTCCTAGAGTTGAGCCGAAATTTTCGTAATTTCGCGTTACTATAATAACGCATGCGAAATTTGCTATTACTATGCGAAATTATGGTAGCGTAATTGCCATTTAAATCGTAATTGAGAATACCGTAAGCGTAATTTTCAATGCGTAATTTCGCGTTTCGTTCATACCGTAATTTCGCATTAAACCATACCGTAATTTCGCGTTAAACCATAACGCTCCCGTATAATATAAAAAAGCCGCCGAATTTAAGGGTTAACAGCAAAGCCCCCTTAAATGCTAAGAGCCTCAAATTTTTAGAGTATATTAAGGAGATCAGAAGGAATAAAAGGAAATTTTTTTTTTCCAAAAGACCTTATAGTTTTTCAGAAAATCGATTTTAAAGTTTCAAAGGAAAAATGTATACATTTAAAAACCCGCCGACTTTAACGATTAATAGCAAAGCTTGCTTAAAATTTAGGAACACCAAATTCCCAGGGTATATTAAGGGGATCAGTGGGAATAAGAGGAATTTTTTTTTAAAAAAAAACCTTATAGTTTTTGAGAAAATAGATTTTTAAGTTTCAAGGGGAAAAATGTATTTCAAATGCGGAAAATGTCAGTTTTTTTTTGCACAGGTAACAGTAGTGTATTATTTTCATAGATTTCCCCCAAGTGGGAAGAGTTTTACTTACTTCGTTCTGAGTGTGGGAAATATTTAAAAAAACGACGTAGGGTCCCCCCTCCCAGACCTCTTTAACCCCTTGTCCCCCATGCAGGCTGGTATAGCCAGAATGCGGAGCACCGGCCGCGTGGGGCTCCGCACCCTGACTATACCAGCCCGCATGGTCCATGGATTGGGGGGTCTCGGAAGGGGAGGGGCAGCCAAGCTTTCCCCTCCCCCTCCGAGCCCTTGTCCAATCCAAGGACAAGGGGCTCTTCTCCACCTCCGATGGGCGGTGGAGGTGGAGGCCGCGATTTCCTGGGGGGGGGGTTTCATGGTGGCATCTGGGAGTCCCCTTTAAAAAGGGGTCCCCCAGATGCCCACCCCCCCTCCCAGGAGAAATGAGTATAGGGGTACTTGTACCCCTTACCCATTTCCTTTAAGAGTTAAAAGTAATCAAACACACAAACACTTAGAAAAAGTATTTTAATTGAACAAAAAACATAACCACGAAAAAAGTCCTTTAATATTCTTAATTAACCATTAATACTTACCTGTCCCTTTAAATAAATGATCCCTCGCAATAGCCTCGGAAATGTTCTATCAGTTACAATGTAACAAAGTTATTACAATGTAACAACTTTGTTACATTGTAACTACGCCGCACCCGACGTCACTCGCCGCTCAGCCGCCGCATACACTTATGCGTCCTTGCAGGACGCTAAGTCCTCGCCGGCTCCCGCTGTCCACCCCACCCACATCTGTCACCCACATGTCACCCACATGTGGGAGAGGCGGGGAGGGCAGCGGGAGCTGGCGGGACATAGCGTCCTGCACGGACCCGACAGAGCTCTGAGCTTTATAGCTCAGAGCTCTCTAAGCATCTTTGAATTTGGGCTCCAAGGAGCCCCATTGGTCCTTAGCAGACCAATGGGGTTCCTTCTGATTTGAAGGCGGGGGCCATGGCCACCTCACTGGGTTGGGACGACTTGGTGGAGCGCATCCAGGCCGAAAGTGACACTGCGCAGACTACTCGTAAAATTGAAGTGGAAATTTCACACTATTTTTTTAAATTAAAAAAACTATATGAGAGCAAGTCTAAGAAATGGTGGGATATCACTTATCTGAACAAATACATTAAAGCAAAATTTGCACCTATGGGTATGAGAGTACAATTTTTTCCCCAATCTAAGCAGATTACACCTTCCTTTAAGGAGAGATGGGAAAATAACTTTGAGGGATGCTCCAAGGTCATGATGACATTAATGATCGAGTTACATCAAATTGAAATTACGACCATTGATACTCAGATCAAGGAATTTGATAGTAAATTGGAGCCCCTCAGAGAACACCCATTTCTCCAGCAGAGGAAAGAAAAATTGAAAAAACATTTAGAATGCTATAATAGAAATATAGTGGATATCAAAGAAAGAAAATTTGAACGAGATCGTTTGGCCTACGCTATGGGACAAGCCTACAGATGGACTAACACCAGACCTCGGAGGGATCCTCGCCCTCACCCTCACCCCAATCCCAATCCCATTACACCACGTCTACCTGCTGGCCCTAAACCCAGGAATCCCCATCCCCCCAAACCAACACCTGTGCCCAACCGGCCTAAGGGTTCCTCTCTGTCCTCTCTTCAGAGTACCGACTCACAATCTGATTTGCTCACCCTTCACAAATCACAATACCTTAAGTATGGTGCACCTGATATTTCTCAAGCACATTTTGACATCTTTTCAAATAAGAGGAAGGATGCTCCTTCAGCATCCTCTTCTTCGGAGTCACTGTCCTCCAGTATTCCACAGTCTGATGCACGCACCTCACTGGGGGATAGCTCCCCATCACATGGTTCATCTTCATCGTCTTTTTTTAGGATTGGACCCGCAAGACACGAGAAACAAAGGGGGCACCCACAAACACAAAGAGAAAAAGGACAAACAGGGGCCACAGACCAAGCAGGGCAAATCTCACTAGGGGGATCACAGGGGATTTCTTTGGAGACGATGCAAAAGCAAATTATCAATATCTCAGACTTTGAATTAAATGAACATCATATTACCGTGCTCAGTCTTGGATTGGGCTTTTCAAATACAGCTGATCTGGATAAGTTTGAGTTGGTCAAGGATCTTCACTTATTTTGCAGACGTGTGGCTTTGAAAATACGCTATGCAAATACATCTGGAGAGGATCATTTCTCTCCATTGGTCAATAATACTCAGGATCAGCAGATCCTTAGAGATCTTATGGATCTACAGGCATTCTCCAGTGTCCCCCCTGATCCACCAAGTCCCTCTGTCTCAGGAGACTCTGTGATTGAACGACCCAATACAATGAAACTTAGACCTAAATCTAAATTCTTCCCAGCCTTGTCCTCGATATCAAGTTTACAGGTATTTGCACAATCTGTAATGAGGGATTTGGAACTTTTGCCCACAGGCAGGGGTTGCCCTTCTAACTTCACCCCTGATCAACGTAGGGCGTTACAGGACTTATCCTCAGCCCCAGATTTGGTGGTCAAACCCTCGGACAAGGGGGGCAATGTGGTTGTCATGAGTACATGCCAATATGAACGGATGCGTTACAACATTTTGAACAACACTGAGTGGTATGAGAGGGTCTCGGCGTCGAGGATGCAAGCCAGCCATCAAAACTTTCAGGATATATTGGGAGATGCCTTGTCAATAGGCATTATTTCCAAGAGGACTTATCGTTTCTTCTGGAATCCCAATCCTAGAATTCCAACTTTTTATGCCCTCCCTAAGACACATAAGTCCACTACAGACCCCCCTGGACGCCCCATTATATCGGGGTGTGCCTCTTTGACTGAAAATGCAAGTCGATATGTGGATGCACATTTACAGCCCCATGTGAGGGCATTACCTTCTAACGTACGTGATACGACTCATCTACTTACCATTTTAGATGATATTAGCATCCCTACTGGTGCCTGGCTTGTCACCCTTGACGTCGAGGCCCTCTATTCCAGTATCCCTCACACTGAGGGACTTGAGACGATCAGATCGGTTTTGACGACCCTTCCCATTGATTCCATTCCTCATAATATGTTTTTATTAAGGCTATTGGAGTTTATTCTCAAGAACAATTACTTTTTGTTTGACTCCTCCCATTTCCTCCAGGTGCAAGGCACAGCGATGGGGACCACCTGTGCCCCGTCCTATGCATGCCTGTACCTGGGGGAATGGGAACGATGTATTTTTTCAGATGCGAACCTGAGTGATCTTTTGGGGCATGTACTTAACTGGCATCGTTATATCGATGATATATTTTTAATCTGGACAGGAACACAACAACAGATGTTTGATCTGGTCAATTTGCTAAATAATAATGTTTTCAACCTCAAATTTACCATGACTATGGATACTCACAGTATCCCGTTTTTGGACATTATGATTTCTGTGAACGACCAGGGAGTATTACAGACGGATCTTTATAGAAAACCCACAGCAGCTAACTCCTTGCTTCATGCAAGAAGTTTTCATCCCACACACCAGATACGCAGTATTCCTGTCGGGCAATATTTGAGAGCCCGACGGAACTGCTCTGATGACAGGAACTTCCATGCCCAAGCTAATGATTTACAGCAACGATTTAGGGCTCGCGGTTATCCCAAAAAATACCTAAAGAAAGCATATCATCGAGCTTGCGATACCCCTAGATCTACTCTCCTATACAATCAATCATCGGGACAAAAGTCTTGAAATGAACCAGATAGGGGTCTTTCCTTCATTACCAAATACAATGATCATCACTTTCAGGTCCGCGCCCTACTTCAGAAACATTGGCATGTGCTCACGGGCGACCAGCGTGTTGCCCCCTTTGTTCCGAGGGAGCCCTCTGTTACCTACAGGCGGGCTACCACCATAGGTGATACCTTGACACGTAGCCACTACTCAGGTAGAGGCAAAACCAAATTATGTAATTGCACAGTTCTGGGTACTTACCCATGTCATTCCTGTAACCAATGCAGGTACATCTATGTCGGTAAACAGTGCCCCCTTGTGATGAGAGACGTTGTATTAACTACCAGACATTATGTTAACTGTGAGACGGAGGGGATAATTTATCTCCTCCTCTGCCCCTGTGGGGCCTTTTATGTGGGCAAGACTGGCAGATCCCTTAACAGACGTATTTATGAACACACTTATGGTATCCAGGAAGGACACCAGACACCTGTAGCCCGACACTTCGCAATTTGCCAGGGGGGTAACCCCAGGAAAATTCGATTCTTTGGCTTGGATAGAGTACACCGGGACCCACGGGGAGGGGACTGGGACGGGAGACTCCTCCAATGTGAGGCCTTCTGGATTTACAAACTTAAGGCCTTTCGGACACCGGGCCTTAATGAAGGTATTGATTTCGCCCCATTTCTGTGACAGCAGTGCTCTGGCTCATGGCCATATGTTCTCTATTTTTCATTATTTTTGTTCAATTTCTAAGGATGAATCTTCATATTTTCCTTTTGCTGTGCTTAAGCTGGCGGCCTTTTTGCGCCCGAACCGGGTCTTTTCCCGACCCTTATATATTCCTTTGATTTAAAACCTTTTATGCCATCTAATTTAGATATGATCTTTGACACTTCCTTGATGGTGGTTGGTGGGTTGGCGTGGCCCCCCCTTGCTCCATTTTGTCCTTGGTCTCCTCTCGTTTGGTCCCCTATCGGCAGGACAACAGTTTATTTATTATTATTTCATTTTACTTTCGTATTCTATTTTTTTGCTTATGATTACTTAATTATATATAGCTATTAGGGATTTATTATCAATGGAAATATTTTTGCATTATTAAATTATGTTTTTTTCAATATGTAACTTTTTTCGATGACGTTGCTGATCCTGTGGGAGGTGGTAGCTATGGCCCCCCCCCGGCGCGCCGCACTTGCTGGTGGTCCTGGATGTGGGGTGGGGTTGGTGGGGGATCGATGTGCCCTGGGGGGGTGCTCGGGGTCGGCCCAGTCTTTGGCCTGACATGGACCATATATTGGGCTAATGCCTGCTGGCCCGTGGCCTGCCTGTGGGCCTTCCCCGTCCTCCTCCCCCCGTGGCCCTCCCCTCCCCCCCCTGCCCCGTTTCCTGTTGCCCCGGGGCACACTTGGCCACGGCTATGGTGGCGCTCCGGTGGTGATGGTGACTGGGCGGCCCAGGGGACCCGGGGCCCCGCCTGCGGGACAGCCGAGCCACCCTTTCTCCTTACCATCGATCAGGGGGTGGGGTCTTGACAGTCTGTGCCCCTCAGCGATCCCGGAGCCCTTTTGCGTCGGCCGCATTTCCATAGCGGCCCTGTTGGGGGTCTCTGTGGGTCGCGTACAGTCGTACGCATATACGCGTTCCCTCCTACCTGATCCGCTTGGCGGTTGCGGACGCGAGGGAAACACTGTGCGTGCACTTGTACGCATATATGCGTTCCCTCCTTTGATCCGCATCACCGCATGCGGACGCGGGGGGAACGCCGTGCGTACATGCGGAGAATTGGATGCATCACGCCTCTGCCTCCACCTCTTACTCACCACCTGCATTCTGTGGTGGTGGGGTGGGAGTGGTCATGGGGGGGCGTGGTAGCATCCTCTGGCCACCCAGTGCCATTTTAGGCCGGCTCCTCTCTCCCACAGGCAGCAAAACTTCTGAGCCTGCCCTGATGATGCTGGTAATCTCACCAGTGAAACCGGTTGGCCTCTAAGGCTCTCTTTGTGACCAGACACACTTGTGGTGGCAGCACATGGGCTCCTGTGGATGGACTTTGCAGTGACCAGCTACTCAGATGAGTATACCTCAATGATATGCATTTCTACTGGTGACTTGAAAACAGCCTCCTATGGAATAACCACTGTTTACCATATGATCATTGAAACAGCTTCCTAGGATGCACCTATATGCTGCTATATGCTGTTGTTTGCTGGAACTTTGAGTTCGTCTATATCAAGTTGATGCTGCTGAAGGGATGACCCTGGCGGATTGTTCCATGAATGAACTATATCAACTTTAATATCACACCATCCGTACCTGCATATGTCGGTGGTTTAAACACTTGCCTGTGAATCTGTCTCAGAATGTGCTTCTGATTGGGGCACTAACTCTGGTGAATTGCTTGTTGCTCCTGGGGCTTGCGGATGTGTCAGGCTTGCTGTGAATATACATTTTTGTTTATTAGCCCGAAGTGCTTGCCACATACAGTGTGTGCCTATCAATCTACCTCTGTGCACCTGGCCATTGTTATAGCTCATAAATGAGACAGCTTGCCTGACCTGTGGACCTGCACACCAATTATTTTGTGATAACATATGCAGTAAGACCACCTATTGTGATGGATTGAATCTCTCTATCAGCCGTTATTCAGCCTTTTGATCCTGCAAATCACTGGAAATATTATAGCAACACAGCCGGAATCTGATACACCTGTGCTTTTTCTACTAGGATGTCTTTTTCCATTTAGGTCCTGGACACTTGGCCCTTAAAACCAATGAAACATCGCAGCAACACAGCCAGTATCTGATACACTTGTGCTTTTCTACCAGGATGTCTTTTTCCATTTAGGTCCTGGACACTTGGCCCTTAAAACCAATGAAACATTGCAGCAACACAGCCAGTATCCGATACACCTGTGCTTTTCTACTAGGATGTCTTTTTCCATTTAGGTCCTGGACACTTGGCCTTTAAAACCAATGATATATTTCTCTCCAAGGTCTTTTGTTTCAATGTTACCTGCTAGGAGTCGCTTCCCCCTTTTTTGCATTAAGATATTTGATGGATTGTGCACTATCAATATTTTTTTAGGGGATCCCCTACATTTTTCCATCTGGCCTAGACATGGTGGCCCACCTGTGTGTTCTGGTCAATTTTAAATAGATTTACATATATATGTGTTTGTATTTTGGTCATTAATAAAATTTGTACTTTTATATATAATTTATTTCCTCCTGCTTCCTTAGTCTTACATTGATCATATTGAGAAGTCTCAGACTTGTGGAGGATTATCTGTGATAGGAATTTTTAGGACCCATTTGTCTAAATTGTGTTATAGTCGGGTGGCAGCACCTTTATATCCATTGAGTCAAATGTTGATTATTTTGGTGATTTTCTCTTTTTTTATTCATCTCTGTGATTTTGGTTTGTCCTGCCGGGGGGGGCATCGGTGGGAGGCTGTGGGGCGGCGGGGGCCATGGCCACCTCACTGGGTTGGGACGACTTGGTGGAGCGCATCCAGGCCGAAAGTGACACTGCGCAGACTACTCGTAAAATTGAAGTGGAAATTTCACACTATTTTTTTAAATTAAAAAAACTATATGAGAGCAAGTCTAAGAAATGGTGGGATATCACTTATCTGAACAAATACATTAAAGCAAAATTTGCACCTATGGGTATGAGAGTACAAATTTTTCCCCAATCTAAGCAGATTACACCTTCCTTTAAGGAGAGATGGGAAAATAACTTTGAGGGATGCTCCAAGGTCATGATGACATTAATGATCGAGTTACATCAAATTGAAATTCCGACCATTGATACTCAGATCAAGGAATTTGATAGTAAATTGGAGCCCCTCAGAGAACACCCATTTCTCCAGCAGAGGAAAGAAAAATTGAAAAAACATTTAGAAGGCTATAATAGAAATATAGTGGTTTGGCCTACGCTATGGGACAAGCCTACAGATGGACTAACACCAGACCTCGGAGGGATCCTCGCCCTCACCCTCACCCCAATCCCAATCCCATTACACCACGTCTACCTGCTGGCCCTAAACCCAGGAATCCCCATCCCCCCAAACCAACACCTGTGCCCAACCGTCCTAAGGGTTCCTCTCTGTCCTCTCTTCAGAGTACCGACTCACAATCTGATTTGCTCACCCTTCACAAATCACAATACCTTAAGTATGGTGCACCTGATATTTCTCAAGCACATTTTGACATCTTTTCAAATAAGAGGAAGGATGCTCCTTCAGCATCCTCTTCTTCGGAGTCACTGTCCTCCAGTATTCCACAGTCTGATGCACGCACCTCACTGGGGGATAGCTCCCCATCACATGGTTCATCTTCATCGTCTTTTTTTAGGATTGGACCCGCAAGACACGAGAAACAAAGGGGGCACCCACAAACACAAAGAGAAAAAGGACAAACAGGGGCCACAGACCAAGCAGGGCAAATCTCACTAGGGGGATCACAGGGGATTTCTTTGGAGACGATGCAAAAGCAAATTATCAATATCTCAGACTTTGAATTAAATGAACATCATATTACCGTGCTCAGTCTTGGATTGGGCTTTTCAAATACAGCTGATCTGGATAAGTTTGAGTTGGTCAAGGATCTTCACTTATTTTGCAGACGTGTGGCTTTGAAAATACGCTATGCAAATACATCTGGAGAGGATCATTTCTCTCCATTGGTCAATAATACTCAGGATCAGCAGATCCTTAGAGATCTTATGGATCTACAGGCATTCTCCAGTGTCCCCCCTGATCCACCAAGTCCCTCTGTCTCAGGAGACTCTGTGATTGAACGACCCAATACAATGAAACTTAGACCTAAATCTAAATTCTTCCCAGCCTTGTCCTCGATATCAAGTTTACAGGTATTTGCACAATCTGTAATGAGGGATTTGGAACTTTTGCCCACAGGCAGGGGTTGCCCTTCTAACCTCACCCCTGATCAACGTAGGGCGTTACAGGACTTATCCTCAGCCCCAGATTTGGTGGTCAAACCCTCGGACAAGGGGGGCAATGTGGTTGTCATGAGTACATGCCAATATGAACGGATGTGTTACAACATTTTGAACAACACTGAGTGGTATGAGAGGGTCTCGGCGTCGAGGATGCAAGCCAGCCATCAAAACTTTCAGGATATATTGGGAGATGCCTTGTCAATAGGCATTATTTCCAAGAGGACTTATCGTTTCTTCTGGAATCCCAATCCTAGAATTCCAACTTTTTATGCCCTCCCTAAGACACATAAGTCCACTACAGACCCCCCTGGACGCCCCATTATATCGGGGTGTGCCTCTTTGACTGAAAATGCAAGTCGATATGTGGATGCACATTTACAGCCCCATGTGAGGGCATTACCTTCTTACGTACGTGATACGACTCATCTACTTACCATTTTAGATGATATTAGCATCCCTACTGGTGCCTGGCTTGTCACCCTTGACGTCGAGGCCCTCTATTCCAGTATCCCTCACACTGAGGGACTTGAGACGATCAGATCGGTTTTGACGACCCTTCCCATTGATTCCATTCCTCATAATATGTTTTTATTAAGGCTATTGGAGTTTATTCTCAAGAACAATTACTTTTTGTTTGACTCCTCCCATTTCCTCCAGGTGCAAGGCACAGCGATGGGGACCACCTGTGCCCCGTCCTATGCATGCCTGTACCTGGGGGAATGGGAACGATGTATTTTTTCAGATGCGAACCTGAGTGATCTTTTGGGGCATGTACTTACCTGGCATCGTTATATCGATGATATATTTTTAATCTGGACAGGAACACAACAACAGATGTTTGATCTGGTCAATTTGCTAAATAATAATGTTTTCAACCTCAAATTTACCATGACTATGGATACTCACAGTATCCCGTTTTTGGACATTATGATGTCTGTGAACGACCAGGGAGTATTACAGACGGATCTTTATAGAAAACCCACAGCAGCTAACTCCTTGCTTCATGCAAGAAGTTTTCATCCCACACACCAGATACGCAGTATTCCTGTCGGGCAATATTTGAGAGCCCGACGGAACTGCTCTGATGACAGGAACTTCCATGCCCAAGCTAATGATTTACAGCAACGATTTAGGGCTCGCGGTTATCCCAAAAAATACCTAAAGAAAGCATATCATCGAGCTTGCGATACCCCTAGATCTACTCTCCTATACAATCAATCATCGGGACAAAAGTCTCGAAATGAACCAGATAGGGGTCTTTCCTTCATTACCAAATACAATGATCATCACTTTCAGGTCCGCGCCCTACTTCAGAAACATTGGCATGTGCTCACGGGCGACCAGCGTGTTGCCCCCTTTGTTCCGAGGGAGCCCTCTGTTACCTACAGGCGGGCTACCACCATAGGTGATACCTTGACACGTAGCCACTACTCAGGTAGAGGCAAAACCAAATTATGTAATTGCACAGTTCTGGGTACTTACCCATGTCATTCCTGTAACCAATGCAGGTACATCTATGTCGGTAAACAGTGCCCCCTTGTGATGAGAGACGTTGTATTAACTACCAGACATTATGTTAACTGTGAGACGGAGGGGATAATTTATCTCCTCCTCTGCCCCTGTGGGGCCTTTTATGTGGGCAAGACTGGCAGATCCCTTAACAGACGTATTTATGAACACACTTATGGTATCCAGGAAGGACACCAGACACCTGTAGCCCGACACTTCGCAATTTGCCAGGGGGGTAACCCCAGGAAAATTCGATTCTTTGGCTTGGATAGAGTACACCGGGACCCACGGGGAGGGGACTGGGACGGGAGACTCCTCCAATGTGAGGCCTTCTGGATTTACAAACTTAAGGCCTTTCAGACACCGGGCCTTAATGAAGGTATTGATTTCGCCCCATTTCTGTGACAGCAGTGCTCTGGCTCATGGCCATATGTTCTCTATTTTTCATTATTTTTGTTCAATTTCTAAGGATGAATCTTCATATTTTCCTTTTGCTGTGCTTAAGCTGGCGGCCTTTTTGCGCCCGAACCGGGTCTTTTCCCGACCCTTATATATTCCTTTGATTTAAAACCTTTTATGCCATCTAATTTAGATATGATCTTTGACACTTCCTTGATGGTGGTTGGTGGGTTGGCGTGGCCCCCCCTTGCTCCATTTTGTCCTTGGTCTCCTCTCGTTTGGTCCCCTATCGGCAGGACAACAGTTTATTTATTATTATTTCATTTTACTTTCATATTTTTTTTCTTATGATTACTTAATTATATATAGCTATTAGGGATTTATTATCAATGGAAATATTTTTGCATTATTATATTATGTTTTTTTCAATATGTAACTTTTTTCGATGACGTTGCTGATCCTGTGGGAGGTGGAAGCTATGGCCCCCCCGGCGCGCCGCACTTGCTGGTGGTCCTGGATGTGGGGTGGGGTTGGTGGGGGATCGATGTGCCCTGGGGGGGGGGCTCGGGGTCGGCCCAGTCTTTGGCCTGACATGGACCATATATTGGGCTAATGCCTGCTGGCCCGTGGCCTGCCTGTGGGCCTTCCCCGTCCTCCTCCCCCCGTGGCCCTCCCCTCCCCCCCCTGCCCCGTTTCCTGTTGCCCCGGGGCACACTTGGCCGCGGCTATGGTGGCGCTCCGGTGGTGATGGTGACTGGGCGGCCCAGGGGACCCGGGGCCCCGCCTGTGGGACAGCCGGGCCACCCTTTCTCCTTACCATCGATCAGGGGGTGGGGTCTTGATAGTCCGTGCCCCTCAGCGATCCCGGAGCCCTTTTGCGTCAGCCGCATTTCCATAGCGGCCCTGTTAGGGGTCTCTGTGGGTCGCGTACAGTCGTACGCATATACGCGTTCCCTCCTACCTGATCCGCTTGGCGGTTGCGGACGCGAGGGAGACGCTGTGCGTGCACTTGTACGCATATATGCGTTCCCTCCTTTGATCCGCATCACCGCATGCGGACGCGGGGGGAACGCCGTGCGTACATGCGGAGAATTGGATGCATCACGCCTCTGCCTCCACCTCTTACTCACCACCTGCATTCTGTGGTGGTGGGGTGGGAGTGGTCATGGGCGGGCGTGGTAGCATCCTCTGGCCGCCCAGTGCCATTTTAGGCCGGCTCCTCTCTCCCACAGGCAGCAAAACTTTTGAGCCTGCCCTGATGATGCTGGTAATCTCACCAGTGAAACCGGTTGGCCTGTAAGGCTCTCTTTGTGACCAGACACACTTGTGGTGGCAGCACATGGGCTACTGTGGATGGACTTTGCAGTGACCAGCTACTCAGATGAGTATACCTCAATGATATGCATTTCTACTGGTGACTTGAAAACAGCCTCCTATGGAGTAACCACTGTTTATCATATGATCATTGAAACAGCTTCCTAGGATGCACCTATATGCTGCTATATGCTGTTGTTTGCTGGAACTTTGAGTTTGTCTATATCAAGTTGATGCTGCTGAAGGGATGACCCTGGCGGATTGTTCCATGAATGAACTA
Organism: Hyperolius riggenbachi; assembly: GCF_040937935.1. NCBI lineage: Eukaryota > Metazoa > Chordata > Amphibia > Anura > Hyperoliidae > Hyperolius > Hyperolius riggenbachi. The sequence goes on along the minus strand of NC_090655.1, from coordinate 95,148,710 downwards.
TATCAACTTTAATATCACACCATCCGTACCTGCATATGTCTGTGGTTTAAACACTTGCCTGTGAATCTGTCTCAGAATGTGCTTCTGATTGGGGCACTAACTCTGGTGAATTGCCTGTTGCTCCTGGGGCTTGCGGATGTGTCAGGCTTGCTGTGAATATACATTTTTGTTTATTAGCCCGAAGTGCTTGCCACATACAGTGTGTGCCTATCAATCTACCTCTGTGCACCTGGCCATTGTTATAGCTCATAAATGAGACAGCTTGCCTGACCTGTGGACCTGCACACCAACTATTTTGTGATAACATATGCAGTAAGACCACCTATTGTGATGGATTGAATCTCTCTATCAGCCGTTATTCAGCCTTTTGATCCTGCAAATCACTGGAAATATTATAGCAACACAGCCGGAATCTGATACACCTGTGCTTTTTCTACTAGGATGTCTTTTTCCATTTAGGTCCTGGACACTTGGCCCTTAAAACCAATGAAACATCGCAGCAACACAGCCAGTATCTGATACACTTGTGCTTTTCTACCAGGATGTCTTTTTCCATTTAGGTCCTGGACACTTGGCCCTTAAAACCAATGAAACATTGCAGCAACACAGCCAGTATCCGATACACCTGTGCTTTTCTACTAGGATGTCTTTTTCCATTTAGGTCCTGGACACTTGGCCTTTAAAACCAATGATATATTTCTCTCCAAGGTCTTTTGTTTCAATGTTACCTGCTAGGAGTCGCTTCCCCCTTTTTTGCATTAAGATATTTGATGGATTGCGCACTATCAATATTTTTTTAGGGGATCCCCTACATTTTTCCATCTGGCCTAGACATGGTGGCCCACCTGTGTGTTCTGGTCAATTTTAAATAGATTTACATATATATGTGTTTGTATTTTGGTCATTAATAAAATTTGTACTTTTATATATAATTTATTTCCTCCTGCTTCCTTAGTCTTACATTGATCATATTGAGAAGTCTCAGACTTGTGGAGGATTATCTGTGATAGGAATTTTTAGGACCCATTTGTCTAAATTGGCTTTGCTATTAACCCATAAAGTCGGCAGCTACCTAACATTGATCCATGCATCAACTTTTCCGCTTGGGAGCATGACCTTACGCATTAATTTCACGATACCCACTGTAATGCGAAAATTACGCGAAAAATTATGCAAAAAAATTACGCGAAATTTCACGAAATCCTTCTTCATTACGATTATGTACTTACGGCCATAATCGAAATTACACTAATTACGCGAAATTTCGCCAAATCGTAATCACGTCATTACGCTCATCCCTAACTCTTCCTCCTTCAGGTGCATCATCTTCAGCCTCTTTCTCCCTTGCACCTTCACAGCCACCCTCCTCCACTCTGCCTCAGACCTTGAGTGGTTCCTGCTCCTCTGCCCACAGCAGCCAGGTGTCTGTGAAGAAAATCTTTAAGCGGAAGAAGCCAATTTCTGCCAGTCACCCCCTTGCCCGGCGTCTGACAGCTGGCTTGGCGGAACTGTTAGCTATCCAGCTGTTACCATACCAGCTGGTGGACTCTGAGGCCTTCCGTAAATTTGTGGCCATTGGGACACCGCAGTGGAAGATACCAGGCCGCAATTATTTCTCTAAAAAGGCGATACCCAAACTGTACCATGAAGTTGAGAGGCAAGCCAGGAGAGCTGGTCCAGTGTAACTCTCCGCTTTGAGGCAAGACATGTCTAAGATGGCGTGACACCGTCGTACCTGGCATGATGGAACATTGCGTCATTAATCAGGAAGAGCCGGTCGACACCAGGCCGGCTTTTGGGTACTGCTTGTACAGTTTGTGTACTGCTGTTCATTCATGAATGCAGTTTTGGATAAGTTGTGCATTTACACACACCATAAGCTGGGAGCGCTATTCTCTCAGTTTGCCATTGTATTTATATAAGGGGAGAGTGAACCCGCAAGGGTGTGTTTGTTTCATACCAATTTTTTTGCATTGATTGCCCAGCGCACAGGTGTGTTTCTTATAACTGTACAAAGTATGAAAACAACAAGGGGTACATAATGATACAGACAATGATATACATCAAATATGGATGTTGGTTCAAAGTACATAACTGGCGATTACAATGACAGATGTAACATGATGAATAAAATGTATAACAGAGTGCAAGCTATGAAATAAACAACAAAATCCAAGACACAAAAGGGTGCAAGAGCCCTGCCCTTGCAAGCTTACAATCTAACTGGATGCTAGAGCTAAGCTCCTCTAGAGATGGCCCGAACGGTTCCTGGCAAACTTCGGTGGTTCGCGTTCGCCAGTGAACGCAAACTTTTCCAGAAGTTCGGTTCGCCTCCATAGTGCATCATGAGGGTCTACTTTGACCCTCTACATCACAGTCAGCAGGCACATTTGTAGCCAATCAGGCAGTACACTCCCTCCTGGAGCCCCCCCCCCCCCTTAGAAAAGGCAGGCAGTGTCAGGTGTTGAACTCACTAGTATGCCTGCATTAATTAGAGAAGGGAAAGCTGCTGTAGACTCTCATAGGGAAAGCTTAGTTAGGCTCTTGTAGGCTTCTTAGCTCGCTCCTTGCTGATTCTTATTGCTAAAAAAGCGCCCCTCAACAGCTCTTTTGAGCGCTAATCTTGTTCTTGTGATCTATTTTTTTTGTGTGTGTGTGTCCCATTGGCACTTGTGTTGCATAGACAGCCTTGGTGATTCCTACTGTGTGTGCCACTGCCAGGCCCAGCACATTCAGTGACTACCTGTGTGTGTGCCAGGTGCACATTGTAATACCCATCACTGCATATACCTACCTGTTGTTCACTGTGCACCCACCTACCTACGTGAGCACACACAGTGTCACTGTGCCTGTCCGGTACCTGTCTGTGTGTGACAGGTGCACATTGTAATACCCATCACTGCATATACCTACCTGTTGTTCACTGTGCACCCACCTACCTACGTGAGCGCACGCAGTGTCACTGTGCCTGTCCGTTACCTGTCTGTGTATGACAGGTGCACATTGTTATACCCATCACTGCATATACCTATTACCTGTTGTTCACTTCAGTGCACCCACCTACCTACGTGAGCACACGCAGTATCACTGTACCTGCTTCGTACCTGTGTGTGTGTGACAGGTGCACATTTGTAATACCCATCACTGCATATACCCACCTGTTGTGTTCAGTGCACCCACCTACCTACCTTATGAAGGAACATGGAGAAAAGGAACAAGCTGCAATGGGAAGAGCACCTGAGCAAAAGCAGCACACAAAAGAAAAGCCACCCTCCTTCTACTCTTCCTCCTTCAGGTGCATCATCTTCAGCTGCTTTCTCCCTTGCACCTTCACAGCCACCCTCCTCCATTCCGCCTCAGACATTGAGCGGTTCCTGCTCCTCTGCCCACAGCAGCCAGGTGTCTGTGAAGAAAATCTTTGAGCGGAAGAAGCCAATTTCTGCCAGTCACCCCCTTGCCCGGCGTCTGACAGCTGGCTTGGCGGAACTGTTAGCTCTCCAGCTGTTACCATACCAGCTGGTGGACTCTGAGGCCTTCCGTAAATTTGAGGCCATTGGGACACCGCAGGGGAAGATACCAGGCCGCAATTATTTCTCTAAAAAGGTGATACCCAAACTGTACCATGAAGTTGAGAGGCAAGCCAGGAGAGCTGGTCCAGTGTAACTCTCCGCTTTGAGGCAAGACATGTCTAAGATGGCGTGACACTAGTGTTGGGCGAACAGTGTTCGCCACTGTTCGGGTTCTGCAGAACATCACCCTGTTCGGGTGATGTTCGGGTTCGGCCGAACACCTGATGGTGTTCGGCCAAACTGTTCGGCCATATGGCCGAACTAAGAGCGCATGGCCGAACGTTACCCGAACGTTCGGCTAGCGCTGTGATTGGCCGAACGGGTCACGTGTAGTGTTGGGCGAACATCTAGATGTTCGGGTTAAGGCCGAACATGGCCGAACTCCGAACATAATGGAAGTCAATGGGGACCCGAACTTTCGTGCTTTGTAAAGCCTCCTTACATGCTAAATACCCCAAATTTACAGGGTATGTGCACCTTGGGAGTGGGTACAAGAGGAAAACAAAATTTAGCAAAAAGAGCTTATAGTTTTTGAGAAAATCGATTTTAAAGTTTCAAAGGGAAAACTGTCTTTTAAATGCGGGAAATGTCTGTTTTCTTTGCACAGGTAACATGCTTTTTGTCGGCATGCAGTCATAAATGTAATACATATAAGAGGTTCCAGGAAAAGGGACCGGTAACGCTAACCCAGCAGCAGCACACGTGATGGAACAAGAGGAGGGTGGCGCAGGAGGAGAAGGCCACGCTTTGAGACACAACAACCCAGGCCTTGCATGAGGACAAGAAGCGTGCGGATAGCAATTTGCATTTTGTCGCCATGCAGTCATAAATGTAATACAGATGAGAGGTTCAATAAACAGGGACCGGAAACGCTAACCCATCACAGATGTTCATTGTTCATGTTACTTGGTTGGGGTCCGGGAGTGTTGCGTAGTCGTTTCCAATCCAGGATTGATTCATTTTAATTTGAGTCAGACGGTCTGCATTTTCTGTGGAGAGGCGGATACGCCGCCGATCTGTGACGATGCCTCCGGCAGCACTGAAACAGCGTTCCGACATAACGCTGGCTGCCGGGCAAGCCAGCACCTCTATTGCGTACATTGCCAGTTTGTGCCAGGTGTCTAGCTTCGATACCCAATAGTTGAATTGTGCAGATGGATTGTTCAACACAGCTACGCCATCTGACATGTAGTCCTTGACCATCTTCTCCAGGCGATCGGTGTTGGAGGTGGATCTGCACGCTTGCTGTTCTGTGTGCTGCTGCATGGGTGTCAGAAAATGTTCCCACTCCAAGGACACTGCCGATACCATTCCCTTTTGGGCACTAGCTGCGGCTTGTGTTGTTTGCTGCCCTCCTGGTCGTCCTGGGTTTGCGGAAGTCAGTCTGTCGGCGTACAACTGGCTAGAGGAGGGGGAGGATGTCAATCTCCTCTCTAAAGTCTCCACAAGGGCCTGCTGGTATTCTTCCATTTTGACCTGTCTGGCTCTTTCTTCAAGCAGTTTTGGAACATTGTGTTTGTACCGTGGATCCAGAAGGGTATAAACCCAGTAATTGGTGTTGTCCAGAATGCGCACAATGCGTGGGTCGCGTTCAATGCAGTCCTAGGCCGAAGAGGTCATAGCCTAGGGTCACAAAACCTGTTTATTGGGCAATTTCAATGGTGGCGAGTCTGACGTACATAAATCGCAGCAATGGCCGTTAGCAACGTCTGAATTTCACGAAATGTCTCATGCAGGTAGAAGACATATTGTTAGACTTGGGCTCCAAATTTGGTAAAATCCCCCATAGGCTTTCATTGGGCCTCCTATTTACAGTTCCAAAATCTCACATCTTTTCAAAGGGCAATTACTCAGCAGTGGCAAATTTTCTAGCATTGTAGGGACCCTTAGGGGGAACATGACTGGTGAGTTTCGGGCCCCTAGGCCGAAGAGGTCATAGCCTAGGGTCACAAAAACCTGTTTATTGGGGCTATTTCAATGGTAGTGATGGTGACGTACATAAATCGCAGCAGTGGCCGTTAGCAAAGTCTGAATCTCACGAAATGTCTCATGCAGGTAGAAGACAAGTCTAACAATATGTCTTCTACCTGCATGAGACATTTCGTGAGATTCAGACTTTGCTAACGGCCATTGCTGCGATTTATGTACGTCACCATCACTACCATTGAAATAGCCCCAATAAACAGGTTTTTGTGACCCTAGGCTATGACCTCTTCGGCCTAGGGGCCCGAAACTCACCAGTCATGTTCCCCCTAAGGGTCCCTACAATGCTAGAAAATTTGGTACTGCTGAGCCATTGCCCTTGGAAAAGATGTGAGATTTTGGAAAGTGAAATAGGGAGCCAATGAAATCCTATGGGGGATTTTACCAATTTTGGACCCCTGTAACTCTGGTTTGCAGAGATGTAGGGACCCCATCTTTGGAATCCAAGTCTAACAATATGTCTTCTACCTGCATGAGACATTTCGTGAGATTCAGACTTTGCTAACGGCCATTGCTGCGATTTATGTACGTCACCATCACTACCATTGAAATAGCCCCAATAAACAGGTTTTTGTGACCCTAGGCTATGACCTCTTCGGCCTAGGGGCCCGAAACTCACCAGTCATGTTCCCCCTAAGGGTCCCTACAATGCTAGAAAATTTGGTACTGCTGAGCCATTGCCCTTTGAAAAGATGTGAGATTTTGGAAAGTGAAATAGGGAGCCAATGAAATCCTATGGGGGATTTTACCAATTTTGGACCCCTGTAACTCTGGTTTGCAGAGATGTAGGGACCCCATCTTTGGAATCCAAGTCTAACAATATGTCTTCTACCTGCATGAGACATTTCGTGAGATTCAGACTTTGCTAACGGCCATTGCTGTGATTTATGTATGTCACCATCACTACCATTGAAATAGCCCCAATAAACAGGTTTTTGTGACCCTAGGCTATGACCTCTTCGGCCTAGGGGCCCGAAACTCACCAGTCATGTTCCCCCTAAGGGTCCCTACAATGCTAGAAAATTTGGTACTGCTGAGCCATTGCCCTTTGAAAAGATGTGAGATTTTGGAAAGTGAAATAGGGAGCCAATGAAATCCTATGGGGGATTTTACCAATTTTGGACCCCTGTAACTCTGGTTTGCAGAGATGTAGGGACCCCATCTTTGGAATCCAAGTCTAACAATATGTCTTCTACCTGCATGAGACATTTCGTGAGATTCAGACTTTGCTAACGGCCATTGCTGCGATTTATGTACGTCACCATCACTACCATTGAAATAGCCCCAATAAACAGGTTTTTGTGACCCTAGGCTATGACCTCTTCGGCCTAGGGGCCCGAAACTCACCAGTCATGTTCCCCCTAAGGGTCCCTACAATGCTAGAAAATTTGGTACTGCTGAGCCATTGCTCTTTGAAAAGATGTGAGATTTTGGAAAGTGAAATAGGGAGCCAATGAAATCCTATGGGGGATTTTACCAATTTTGGACCCCTGTAACTCTGGTTTGCAGAGATGTAGGGACCCCATCTTTGGAATCCAAGTCTAACAATATGTCTTCTACCTGCATGAGACATTTCGTGAGATTCAGACTTTGCTAACGGCCATTGCTGCGATTTATGTACGTCACCATCACTACCATTGAAATAGCCCCAATAAACAGGTTTTTGTGACCCTAGGCTATGACCTCTTTGGCCTAGGGGCCCGAAACTCACCAGTCATGTTCCCCCTAAGGGTCCCTACAATGCTAGAAAATTTGCCACTGCTGAGTAATTGCCCTTTGAAAAGATGTGAGATTTTGGAACTGTAAATAGGAGGCCCAATGAAAGCCTATGGGGGATTTTACCAAATTTGGAGCCCTGTAACTCTGGTTTGCAGAGATGTAGGGAACCCATCTTTGGAGTCCAAGTCTAACAATATGTCTTCTACCTGCATGAGACATTTCGTGAGATTCAGACGTTGCTAACGGCCATTGCTGCGATTTATGTACGTCAGACTCGCCACCATTGAAATTGCCCAATAAACAGGTTTTGTGACCCTAGGCTATGACCTCTTCGGCCTAGGACTGCATTGAACGCGACCCACGCATTGTGCGCATTCTGGACAACACCAATTACTGGGTTTATACCCTTCTGGATCCACGGTACAAACACAATGTTCCAAAACTGCTTGAAGAAAGAGCCAGACAGGTCAAAATGGAAGAATACCAGCAGGCCCTTGTGGAGACTTTAGAGAGGAGATTGACATCCTCCCCCTCCTCTAGCCAGTTGTACGCCGACAGACTGACTTCCGCAAACCCAGGACGACCAGGAGGGCAGCAAACAACACAAGCCGCAGCTAGTGCCCAAAAGGGAATGGTATCGGCAGTGTCCTTGGAGTGGGAACATTTTCTGACACCCATGCAGCAGCACACAGAACAGCAAGCGTGCAGATCCACCTCCAACACCGATCGCCTGGAGAAGATGGTCAAGGACTACATGTCAGATGGCGTAGCTGTGTTGAACAATCCATCTGCACCCTTCAACTATTGGGTATCGAAGCTAGACACCTGGCACAAACTGGCAATGTACGCAATAGAGGTGCTGGCTTGCCCGGCAGCCAGCGTTATGTCGGAATGCTGTTTCATTGCTGCCGGAGGCATCGTCACAGATCGGCGGCGTATCCGCCTCTCCACAGAAAATGCAGACCGTCTGACTCAAATTAAAATGAATCAATCCTGGATTGGAAACGACTACGCAACACTCCCGGACCCCAACCAAGTAACATGAACAATGAACATCTGTGATGGGTTAGCGTTTCCGGTCCCTGTTTATTGAACCTCTCATCTGTATTACATTTATGACTGCATGGCGACAAAATGCAAATTGCTATCCGCACGCTTCTTGTCCTCATGCAAGGCCTGGGTTGTTGTGTCTCAAAGCGTGGCCTTCTCCTCCTGCGCCACCCTCCTCTTGTTCCATCACATGTGCTGCTGCTGGGTTAGCGTTACCGGTCCCTTTTCCTGGAACCTCTTATATGTATTACATTTATGACTGCATGCCGACAAAAAGCATGTTACCTGTGCAAAGAAAACAGACATTTCCCGCATTTAAAAGACAGTTTTCCCTTTGAAACTTTAAAATCGATTTTCTCAAAAACTATAAGCTCTTTTTGCTAAAAAAAAATTTCCTCTTGTACCCACTCCCAAGGTGCACATACCCTGTAAATTTGGGGTATGTAGCATGTAAGGAGGCTTTACAAAGCACAAAAGTTCGGGTCCCCATTGACTTCCATTATGTTTGGAGTTCGGGTCGAACACCCGAACATCGCGGCCATGTTCGGCCTGTTCGGCCCGAACCCGAACATCTAGATGTTCGCCCAACACTACGTGACACCGTCGTACCTGGCATGCAGCATAGGCCCTGGGGAGCTGGGGCTGTGTAGCTGGAGAGGAGATCGCAGCACCAGTAGAGTTGAACTGATACTCAGAGGAAGAGGATGACGAAAGCGAAGAGGATGTAGCAGGAGTAGAGGAGGTGGCAGGAGGCCTGCCTGCAAGCTGTGGAGGTGTCACAGCCACATATAGTGGTGTAATCTCAGGCACACAGCGTCGGGTCAAGGGTCCACCAGACCATGGATGCCTGGTCTTCCAATGGCAATGTGGCTGTGCAGCAAACTAACTTGTGACACCTTCACGGCTTGCAGGAAGGCCTCCTGCCACCTCCTCTCCTCCTGCTACATCCTCTTCGCTGTCGTCATCCTCCTCCTCCTTGGCTGAGTGTCAGTTCAACTCCACTGGTGCTGCGATCTCCTCTCCAGCTACACAGCCCCAGCTCCCCAGGACCTATGCTGCATGCCAGGTACAACGGTATCACGCCATCTTAGACATGTTGTGCCTCAAAGCGGAGAGTCACACTGGACCAGCTCTCCTGGCTACTCTTAACAAACAGGTGGATCAGTGGCTGACCCCTCACCAGCTGGAGATCGGCAACGTGGTGTGTGACAATGGCAGCAATCTTAATTCCGCTTTGAATTTGGGAAAGCTGACACATGTACCCTGCATGGCACATGTGCTGAATCTAGTCATTAAAAGATTTGTGTCAAAGTACCCAGGCTTAGAGGACGTCCTGAACCAGGCCAGGAAGTTGTGTGGGCATTTCAGGCAGTCTTACATGGCCATGGCACACTTTTCTGAGATTCGCTGGAATTCGACCCTCCTTATGTTCTCTCGCCTGCTAGAACAGGAGAAAGCCGTCACCCAGTACCTCTACAATTTCAGTATAAGGACACAATCTGGGGTGATGGGCATGTACTGGCCCAACAACTGGACACTCATGCGAAATGCATGCAGGCTCATGCTGCCGTTTGAGGAGGTGACCAACCTGGTGAGTCGCAGTGAAGGCACCATCAGCAACTTGATCCCGTATGCTTACTTCCTGGAGCATGCCGTGCGTAGATTGGTGGATCAAGCTGTGGAGGAGCGTGAAGAGGAACAGTTTAGGGAGGAAGCATTGTGGTATCAATTTGCATCAGAACCAGATGTTTCCTCAACACCTGCGGCAGCACAGAGGGGGGAGGAGAAGGAAGAGTCATGTGGGGAAGAGGAGTCAGACTCGGATGATGAGAAAGGTGTTTCTTTGGAGGAGGAGAAGGCGGTGGCAGAAAAACAACCGCAGCAGGTGTCACAGGGGGCTTGTGCTGCTCAACGTTCCCGTGGGATTGTTTGTGGCTGGGGGAGGAGGGGAACTTAGCTGACATCACTGAGGAAGAGCAAGAGGAGATGGATAGTACGTCTTCATACAAATTTGTGCAGATGGCATCTTTCATGCTGTCCAGCCTGTTGAGGGACCCCAGTATAAAAAAACTCAAGGAATGAGCTGTACTGGGTGGCCACGCTACTAGACCCTTGGTATAGGCACAAAGTGGCAGAGATGTTACCAACTCACCTGAAGGCAGAAAGGATGCAGCACTTGCAGAACAAGCTGGCAACTATGCTTTACAATGCGTTTAAGGGTGATGTCACAGCACAACGCAATAAAGGTACCACTGCCAGTAATCCTTCTCCCATGTCCATGCAGGCAAGGACAGGACACTCCAGCGATCTCATGGTGATGTCGGACATGCAAATATTCTTTAGTCCAATGCCTCGCCTTAGCGCTTCCAGATCCACCCTCCACCAACGCCTGGACCGGCAGGTAGCCACCTACCTGGCCTTAAGTGTGGATGTAGACACTGTGAGCAGCGATGAACCCTTGGACTACTGGGTGCGCAGGCTCGACCTGTGGCCAGAGCTGTCCCAATTTACCATCCAACTTCTGTTTTGCCCTGCCTCAGTCGTCCTATCAGAAAAGACCATCAGCGCAGCTGCAGGCATTGTCACTGAGAAGAGAAGTCGCCTAAGTGTTCAGTACCTCACCTTTATCAAAATGAATGAGGCATGGATCCCGGAGGCCTTCTGTCCACCCCAAGACTAAGTCAGTCCCCACACACAGCATCTCTGCCTGCACGCTGTGTGACTGCTTCCCCAAGACTAAGTCGCTCCCCACACAGCACCTCTGCCCGCAGGCCGCTTGGCTGTCTTCTCCGCCACCACCAACAGGGTCCAGGACTCCAGGTGGATTCCTGAATTTTTAAGGCTAGCAGCGGCCGCTATAATAATTTTTCTGGTGCGTGTACATGCCTGCCTAATTTTTCTGGCTGCAACAACAAAACAAAAGGCATGTACATGTGCCAATTCCCCTTTGTGATCTACCTTGCCGCAGTGAAGGTGCTTGCGTATCACAATGAAGCAATGACCGCCGGCTATATAAGTGTCTCGGTGGGGGGGGGGGGGGGGGGGGAGGGCACAAGATAATAAGGTTGTTCCTTCATTGTGGACAGACCAAACTTGATCAGCTGGTCAGTCCCTGTTGTTCTATCATTGAGCTACCACAGCCCGGCGACCATATCGGCTTGAAAACCACCACAGCCCGCACTCTCGCCATGGTGCACACCAGTCCAGCGCGGCCGTCACTACACAAAAAGTTGTTTGCGGTGCATTACACAGTGAGTTTGGTGTGTCAGTGTGAAGCAGTAAACTCCCTGATTGATGTATACACATGCAAGATGTATTAAAGCACTTCAGGCCTGCAATTTAGCATTCAATGTGATTTCTACCCGTAAAACGCTGCTTTGCGTCCTATCCAGATTTTTTCCGGGACGTTTGGCGTCTATCCCACTCCGCCATGCCCCCTTCAGGTGTTAGACCTCTTGAAACATCTTTTCCATCACTTTTGTAGCCAGCATAAATTTTTCTAGTTTTCAAAGTTCGCCTCCCCATTGAAGTCTTATGCGGTTCGCGAAAGTTCATGCGAACCGAACTTTCGCGGAAGTTCGCAAACCGAAAATCAGAGGTTCAGGCCATCTCTAAGCCCCTCAGCTTAGACATACAGTATGTGTTTCATACAACAGATGCATATACAGTGGCTTGCAAAAGTAGTCGGCCCCCTTGAATTTTTCCACATTTTGTCATATTACTGCCACAAACGTGAATCAATTTTATTGGAATTCCATGTGAAAGACCAATACAAAGTGGTGTACACGTGAGAAGTGGAACGAAAATCATACATGATTCCAAACATTTTTTACAAATCAATAACTGCAAAGTGGGGTGTGCGTAATTATTCAGCCCCCTGAGTCAACACTTTGTAGAACTACCTTTAGCTGCAAATACAGCTGCCAGTCTTATAGGGTATGTCTCTACCAGCTTTGCACATCTAGAGACTGAAATCTTAGCCCATTCTTCTTTGAAAAAGAGCTCCAGCTCAGTCAGATTAGATTGTCAGAGTTTGTGAACAGCAGTTTTCAGATCTTGCCACAGATTCTCGATTGGATTTAGATCTGGACTTTGACTGGGCCATTCTAACACATGAATATGTTTTGTTTTAAACCATTCTATTGTTACCCTGGCTTTATGTTTAGGGTCGTTGTCCTGCTGGAAGGTAAACCTCCGCCCCAGTCTCAAGTCTTTTACAGACTCCAAGAGATTTTCTTCCAAGATTGCCCTGTATTTGGCTCCATCCATCTTCCCATCAACTCTGATCAGCTTCCCTGTCCCTGCTGAAGAGAAGCACCCCAAAGCATGATTCTGCCACCACCATATTTGACAGTGGAGATGGTGCATTCTGAGTGATGTGCAGTGTTAGTTTTCCGCCACACATAGCGTTTTGCATTTTGGCCAAAAAGTTCCATTTTGGTCTCATCTGACCAGAGCGCCTTCTTCCACATGTCTGCTGTGTCCCCCACATGGCTTGTGGCAAACTGCAAACGGGACTTCTTATGCTTTTCTGTTAACAATGGCTTTCTTCTTGCCACTCTTCCATAAAGGCCAACTTTGTACAGTGCACGACTAATAGTTGTCCTATGGACAGATTCCCCCACCTGAGCTGTAGATCTCTGCAGCTTGTCCAGAGTCACCATGGGCATCTTGACTGCATTTCTGATCAGCGCACTCCTTGTTCGGCCTGTGAGTTTAGGTGGACGGCCTTGTCTTGGGAGGTTTACAGTTGTGCCATACTCCTTCCATTTCTGAATGATCGCTTGAACAGTGCTCCGTGGGATGTTCAAGGCTTTGGAAATCTTTTTGTAGCCTAAGTGTTATAGTAGAGAACAGAGGCGCCAAAAGGATAAAAACAATATTTAAAAGTTTTAAAAATTGCTTAGGAGGCAGTGGTGGACTTACCTCCCACAAGCAGACACAACAGACTGTGTATTCACAAAAGGGATATTTATTGGTATACTCCAAAAAAGATCGCAACGTGTTTCGCAGGACAAGCCCGCTTCATCAGGCAAATACAGGAAGGAGCACACAACAGCAGTATGTCCAGACAGCACTGAGGCGCCAGGTGCTGTCTGGACATACTGCTGTTGTGTGCTCCTTCCTGTATTTGCCTGATGAAGCGGGCTTGTCCTGCTAAACGCGTTGCGATCTTTTTTGGAGTATACCAATAAATATCCCTTTTGTGAATACACAGTCTGTTGTGTCTGCTTGTGGGAGGTAAGTCCACCACTGCCTCCTAAGCAATTTTTAAAACTTTTAAATATTGTTTTTATCCTTTTGGCGCCTCTGTTCTCTACTATAACACTGATTATATCCACCTTTGGTGGAGGGGGATACCCCTTCTTGTTTTCAAGCCTACAGAGAGCGACTTATTAATCCTGAGTGGGGACAGGTTAATCTCCTCACCTGCCTATACAGTGGTTGCCTGGAGGTAACCCTGGTTTGTGAGTATTCATTCTATACTCTTTTCAATTATCCAATTACCTTGACATACTACACCATATTGGGCTCTCGGTTCTCCTCTTTTTCATTTTTGTAGCCTAAGTCTGCTTTAAATTTCTCAATAACTTGATCCCTGACCTGTCTGGTGTGTTCTTTGGACCTTATGGTGTTGTTGCTCCCAATATTCTCTTAGACAACCTCTGAGGCCATCACAGATCAGCTGTACTTGTACTGACATTAGATTACACACAGGTGCACTCTATTTAGTCATTAGTACTTATCAGGCAATGTCTATGGGCAACTGTCTGCACTCAGACCAAAGGGGACTGAATAATTACGCACACTACACTTTGCAGTTATTGTTTTGTAAAAAAAATTTGGAATCATGTATGATTTTCGATCCACTTCTCACATGTACACCACTTTGTATTGGTCTTTCACGTGGAATTCCAATAAAACTGATTCATATTTGTGGCAGTAATATGACAAAATGTGGAAAAGGGGGCCGAATACTTTTTCAAGCCACTGTATATTCTTATATTTGTTTCATTAATGTTTTTGTATAGGCTATGATGTCCCACATAGCATTCTCCTCTCAGTGCACTCTGGGAGATCAGTTGTTGTTTCTGCTTACTGAACACAAAACAACCAAACATTCCACAGTAATGCACCTTGCTTGCAGTTAAGATGTCACATGTGATAATTTGAGAATGTAAATCTGAGGGATGAAAGATTTTACAGTGGGCAAACACTGACTGACTACACAATTTCTAAAGTAATATAGTAAAAAGTAAGCAATTTAATGCATTAAGGTATATTCGCTACTGATACTGTTTCACCCTCAATGGTTTATATTTTTGTTAAATAGCCTCACATAGTGAAAATGGCACTTCGACAGTTGATGCCACTTTATACCTAACTAGACCTTCAAAGGTAGTTAATCCTATGATTGGCAGCAAAGGTGATAAAGTTTGTGGACAATAAGCTAATGAATGATTTGATTTCCAGTAAAGAGTATATAAATGGAAATAATTAGTAGTGTTGCCCCAACCAGGAGGGACAACAGGATGGAAATGGTCTGATTATTCTGATAATAGGATATTATAAAGACCACTTGAGTGATATATATTAAAATTCAAATTATGTATTAATGTTTTAAAGTGCATCTGTTAATAGAATGTAAAGTAACTCATAGTCCAAATGTGACATTGAGGATACCATATTTAGATCCCAGGTAAGGGTAACGGGGCTTCAAGGCCATTCAAAGAGGCCCTTGGGTAGTGTTGGGCGAACACCTAGATGTTCGGGTTCGCGAACGTTCGCTGAACATCGCCGCGATGTTCGGGTGTTCGCGCCGAACTCCGAACATAATGGAAGTCAATGGGGACCCGAACTTTCGTGCTTTGTAAAGCTTCCTTACATGCTACATACCCCAAATTAGCAGGGTATGTGCACCTTGGGAGTGGGTACAAGAGGAAAAAAAATATTTGAAAAAGAGCTTATAGTTTTTGAGAAAATTGATTGTAAAGTTTCAAAGGAAAAACTGTCTTTTAAATGTGGAAAATGTCATGTTTCTTTGCACAGGTAACATGCTTTTTGTCGCCATGCAGTCATAAATGTAATACAGAGAAGAGGTTCCAGGAAAAGGTACCGGTAACGCTAACCCAGCAGCAGCAGCACACGTGATGGAACAGGAGCAGGCGCAGGAGGAGAAGGCCATGCTTTTTGAGACACAACAACCCAGGCCTTGCATGAGGACAAGAAGCGTGCGGATAGCATGCTTTTTACCGCCATGCAGTCATAAATGTAATAAAGATAAGAGGTTCAATAAACAGGGACCGGGCGTCAACGCTAACCCAGCAGCAGCAGACGTGATGGAACAGGAGGAGGCGCAGGAGGAGAAGGCCACGCTTTCAGGTGCAACTCAGGCCTTGCATGAGGACAAAAAAAATGTGTGCGCAAAGCAATGCAATGAGTAGTTTTCAGGACACAATGGGCTATTCGGAGGAGCTATTCCCACCCCCACAATCTTCTACCTGTGAAAGGTCAATGGAACAGCCAGAAATGTTGTGCCCGGATTCACAACCTTTTTCTGTGGAAAATGCACCTCGCACTGAAATGCAAGGCGAGGCCGAGGATGAACATGACATCAACAACTCAACATGACGCAAAATGGGGGCGGAACAGAAAGCTGCTTTCAATGTTTTGAAGGCCTTAATTGCCTCCGGTGGCCAGTTAGATGCATCATTCATCACACCCAAATCCCAGAGCAATGTGTGCAGGAATTTGAATCGCAGGAGGTGTACCGAGATCATCTGGACAAGTGACCAAGTGACCAAGTGACAAGTGACCAAGTGACAAGTGACAAAGTGAAAAGTGACAAAGTGACCAGTGACAAAGTGACAAAGTGACAAAGTGACAAAATGTCAAAGTGACAAAATGACAAAGTGACAAGTGACAAAGTGACAAGTGACAAGTGACAAAGTGACAAAATGACAAGTGACAAAGTGACAAAGTGACAAGTGACAAGTGACAAGTGACAAAGTGACAAGTGACAAAGTGACAAAGTGACAAAGTGACCAGTGACAAAGTGACAACTGAGAGGTTGTTCTGGGGAGCTCCACTGCACTCAGTCGCATATGAGGAGAGGTCTCGTCGGGACTGCTGATCCTCCTCAGCTTGCTCATAGCCTTGAGGGTTCCTAAAGATCCTCTGCGTGGAGTTCGCCGGGGTTCAGCTTGGTGTCGGGGTCGGCGGCGTCCTCCTCACTCCAACGTGGCAGATCTTCTGTTGAAGAAAAAAAAAAAAACATTGTTAAAAGTCCAGTACCGCTTCTGAAGGACTCACCAAGAGATGCAGGAGCGCTTCAATCTAGCGCACCATCGCTCGCTGGGTGATGTCCCTCCCTACGCGCTGGAATTCTACGCTGCACATGCTAGCACGCTTTTGCGCAGTGCCGAGGCGCATTCCAGCAGCTAGCTACCAAGCTTCTGTGGATCTGATTGGGCCACCATGTTGGATCTCTGCCAAGTCCTCCAAAATTTTGAGCAATCCATGTTGCGTGACTGAGCAGTGACAACTCTACAGTCAGCATTACAATACCACTGCTGTGTTTACTGAAGAAATCAATGTTGAAGATGGAAAACCGCTGGCATGATGCAAGTGGGGGATTCTGAAGATGAAAACGATCAGCGTGATGATACCAACATCAGGCAACCTGCCTCAGGAAACGCTGGTCCCAGCTATGACAAAGAACAGGATGAGGAACAGCTGGAGTTGGAGCAGGAATTGGATGCCCCCACTGCCGAGGGACAGAGCGGTGCACGTTGGACTTCCACAATTTAGCGGGAATGGACAGCAGAAGAGGAAGAAAGTGATGCTGGTGACGAATATGGTGCATCACAACAATCACAACGCTCACAAGAACATGAAGACAGAGGAGTCTGGCAGGACTCTCTGGCACACATGGCTCAATTCATGCTAGACTGCATTGAACGCGGCCCGCGCATTATTCACTATTCATTATTATTCATTATTCTGGAATCTGGACAACACCAATTACTGGGTTTATACCCAGTTTATACAAACACAATGTTAAAAAACTGATTGAAGAAAGTGTCAGACAGGTCAAAAATGGAACAATTCCAGCAGGCCCTTGAGGATGGAGACTTTAGAGAGGAGATTGACATCCTCCTCCTTCTCTAGCCAGTTGTACGCCGACAGACTGACTTCAGCAAACCCAGGAGGACCAGGAGGGCAGCAAAGAACACAAGCTGCTGCTAGTGCCGAAAAGGAAATGGTATTGGCACAAGATAATAAGGTTGTTCCTTCATTGTGGACAGACCAAACTTGATCAGCTGGTCAGTCCCTGTTGTTCTATCATTGAGCTACCACAGCCCGGCGACCATATCGGCTTGAAAACCACCACAGCCCGCACTCTCGCCATGGTGCACACCAGTCCAGCGCGGCCGTCACTACACAAAAAGTTGTTTGCGGTGCATTACACAGTGAGTTTGGTGTGTCAGTGTGAAGCAGTAAACTCCCTGATTGATGTATACACATGCAAGATGTATTAAAGCACTTCAGGCCTGCAATTTAGCATTCAATGTGATTTCTACCCGTAAAACGCTGCTTTGCGTCCTATCCAGATTTTTTCCGGGACGTTTGGCGTCTATCCCACTCCGCCATGCCCCCTTCAGGTGTTAGACCTCTTGAAACATCTTTTCCATCACTTTTGTAGCCAGCATAAATTTTTCTAGTTTTCAAAGTTCGCCTCCCCATTGAAGTCTTATGCGGTTCGCGAAAGTTCATGCGAACCGAACTTTCGCGGAAGTTCGCAAACCGAAAATCAGAGGTTCAGGCCATCTCTAAGCCCCTCAGCTTAGACATACAGTATGTGTTTCATACAACAGATGCATATACAGTGGCTTGCAAAAGTAGTCGGCCCCCTTGAATTTTTCCACATTTTGTCATATTACTGCCACAAACGTGAATCAATTTTATTGGAATTCCATGTGAAAGACCAATACAAAGTGGTGTACACGTGAGAAGTGGAACGAAAATCATACATGATTCCAAACATTTTTTACAAATCAATAACTGCAAAGTGGGGTGTGCGTAATTATTCAGCCCCCTGAGTCAACACTTTGTAGAACTACCTTTAGCTGCAAATACAGCTGCCAGTCTTATAG
Source organism: Hyperolius riggenbachi (assembly GCF_040937935.1). Taxonomy (NCBI): domain Eukaryota; kingdom Metazoa; phylum Chordata; class Amphibia; order Anura; family Hyperoliidae; genus Hyperolius; species Hyperolius riggenbachi. The sequence continues at coordinate 95,130,232 of NC_090655.1, read as the reverse complement.
GGTATGTCTCTACCAGCTTTGCACATCTAGAGACTGAAATCTTAGCCCATTCTTCTTTGAAAAAGAGCTCCAGCTCAGTCAGATTAGATTGTCAGAGTTTGTGAACAGCAGTTTTCAGATCTTGCCACAGATTCTCGATTGGATTTAGATCTGGACTTTGACTGGGCCATTCTAACACATGAATATGTTTTGTTTTAAACCATTCTATTGTTACCCTGGCTTTATGTTTAGGGTCGTTGTCCTGCTGGAAGGTAAACCTCCGCCCCAGTCTCAAGTCTTTTACAGACTCCAAGAGGTTTTCTTCCAAGATTGCCCTGTATTTGGCTCCATCCATCTTCCCATCAACTCTGATCAGCTTCCCTGTCCCTGCTGAAGAGAAGCACCCCAAAGCATGATTCTGCCACCACCATATTTGACAGTGGAGATGGTGCATTCTGAGTGATGTGCAGTGTTAGTTTTCCGCCACACATAGCGTTTTGCATTTTGGCCAAAAAGTTCCATTTTGGTCTCATCTGACCAGAGCGCCTTCTTCCACATGTCTGCTGTGTCCCCCACATGGCTTGTGGCAAACTGCAAACGGGACTTCTTATGCTTTTCTGTTAACAATGGCTTTCTTCTTGCCACTCTTCCATAAAGGCCAACTTTGTACAGTGCACGACTAATAGTTGTCCTATGGACAGATTCCCCCACCTGAGCTGTAGATCTCTGCAGCTTGTCCAGAGTCACCATGGGCATCTTGACTGCATTTCTGATCAGCGCACTCCTTGTTCGGCCTGTGAGTTTAGGTGGACGGCCTTGTCTTGGGAGGTTTACAGTTGTGCCATACTCCTTCCATTTCTGAATGATCGCTTGAACAGTGCTCCGTGGGATGTTCAAGGCTTTGGAAATCTTTTTGTAGCCTAAGTGTTATAGTAGAGAACAGAGGCGCCAAAAGGATAAAAACAATATTTAAAAGTTTTAAAAATTGCTTAGGAGGCAGTGGTGGACTTACCTCCCACAAGCAGACACAACAGACTGTGTATTCACAAAAGGGATATTTATTGGTATACTCCAAAAAAGATCGCAACGTGTTTCGCAGGACAAGCCCGCTTCATCAGGCAAATACAGGAAGGAGCACACAACAGCAGTATGTCCAGACAGCACTGAGGCGCCAGGTGCTGTCTGGACATACTGCTGTTGTGTGCTCCTTCCTGTATTTGCCTGATGAAGCGGGCTTGTCCTGCTAAACGCGTTGCGATCTTTTTTGGAGTATACCAATAAATATCCCTTTTGTGAATACACAGTCTGTTGTGTCTGCTTGTGGGAGGTAAGTCCACCACTGCCTCCTAAGCAATTTTTAAAACTTTTAAATATTGTTTTTATCCTTTTGGCGCCTCTGTTCTCTACTATAACACTGATTATATCCACCTTTGGTGGAGGGGGATACCCCTTCTTGTTTTCAAGCCTACAGAGAGCGACTTATTAATCCTGAGTGGGGACAGGTTAATCTCCTCACCTGCCTATACAGTGGTTGCCTGGAGGTAACCCTGGTTTGTGAGTATTCATTCTATACTCTTTTCAATTATCCAATTACCTTGACATACTACACCATATTGGGCTCTCGGTTCTCCTCTTTTTCATTTTTGTAGCCTAAGTCTGCTTTAAATTTCTCAATAACTTGATCCCTGACCTGTCTGGTGTGTTCTTTGGACCTTATGGTGTTGTTGCTCCCAATATTCTCTTAGACAACCTCTGAGGCCATCACAGATCAGCTGTACTTGTACTGACATTAGATTACACACAGGTGCACTCTATTTAGTCATTAGTACTTATCAGGCAATGTCTATGGGCAACTGTCTGCACTCAGACCAAAGGGGACTGAATAATTACGCACACTACACTTTGCAGTTATTGTTTTGTAAAAAAAATTTGGAATCATGTATGATTTTCGATCCACTTCTCACATGTACACCACTTTGTATTGGTCTTTCACGTGGAATTCCAATAAAACTGATTCATATTTGTGGCAGTAATATGACAAAATGTGGAAAAGGGGGCCGAATACTTTTTCAAGCCACTGTATATTCTTATATTTGTTTCATTAATGTTTTTGTATAGGCTATGATGTCCCACATAGCATTCTCCTCTCAGTGCACTCTGGGAGATCAGTTGTTGTTTCTGCTTACTGAACACAAAACAACCAAACATTCCACAGTAATGCACCTTGCTTGCAGTTAAGATGTCACATGTGATAATTTGAGAATGTAAATCTGAGGGATGAAAGATTTTACAGTGGGCAAACACTGACTGACTACACAATTTCTAAAGTAATATAGTAAAAAGTAAGCAATTTAATGCATTAAGGTATATTCGCTACTGATACTGTTTCACCCTCAATGGTTTATATTTTTGTTAAATAGCCTCACATAGTGAAAATGGCACTTCGACAGTTGATGCCACTTTATACCTAACTAGACCTTCAAAGGTAGTTAATCCTATGATTGGCAGCAAAGGTGATAAAGTTTGTGGACAATAAGCTAATGAATGATTTGATTTCCAGTAAAGAGTATATAAATGGAAATAATTAGTAGTGTTGCCCCAACCAGGAGGGACAACAGGATGGAAATGGTCTGATTATTCTGATAATAGGATATTATAAAGACCACTTGAGTGATATATATTAAAATTCAAATTATGTATTAATGTTTTAACCACTTGCCGACCGCACGCTTATACCGTGCGTCGGCAAAGTGGCAGCTGCAGGACCAGCGACGCAGTATTGCGTCGCCAGCTGCAGCCTAATTAATCAGGAAGCAGCCGCTCGTACGAGCGGCTGCTTCCTGTCAATTCACGGCGGGGGGCTCCGTGAATAGCCTGCGGGCCGCCGATGGCGGCTCGCAGGCTAAATGTAAACACAAGCGGAAATAATCCGCTTTGTTTACATTTGTACGGCGCTGCTGCGCAGCAGCGCCGTAAGGCAGATCGGCGATCCCCGGCCAATCAGCGGCCGGGGATCGCCGCCATGTGACAGGGGACGTCCTGTCACTGGCTGCACAGGACGGATAGCGTCCTGTGCAGCCCAGATCTCCCGGGGGTGGCAGGTAGGAGAGGGAGGGGGAGGATTTCGCCGCGGAGGGGGGCTTTGAGGTGCCCCCCCCGCAAAATGCCAGCCAGGAGGAGCGATCAGACCCCCCCTGCACATCATCCCCCTAGTGGGGAAAAAAGGGGGGCGATCTGATCGCTCTGAGTGCCCTTTGATCTGTGCTGGGGGCTGCAGAGCCCACCCAGCACAGATCACCTAAAACAGTGCTGGTCCTTAAGGGGGGGTAAAGGGTGGGTCCTCAAGTGGTTAAAGTGCATCTGTTAATAGAATGTAAAGTAACTCATAGTCCAAATGTGACATTGAGGATACCATATTTAGATCCCAGGTAAGGGTAACGGGGCTTCAAGGCCATTCAAAGAGGCCCTTGGGTAGTGTTGGGCGAACACCTAGATGTTCGGGTTCGCGAACGTTCGCTGAACATCGCCGCGATGTTCGGGTGTTCGCGCCGAACTCCGAACATAATGGAAGTCAATGGGGACCCGAACTTTCGTGCTTTGTAAAGCTTCCTTACATGCTACATACCCCAAATTAGCAGGGTATGTGCACCTTGGGAGTGGGTACAAGAGGAAAAAAAATATTTGAAAAAGAGCTTATAGTTTTTGAGAAAATTGATTGTAAAGTTTCAAAGGAAAAACTGTCTTTTAAATGTGGAAAATGTCATGTTTCTTTGCACAGGTAACATGCTTTTTGTCGCCATGCAGTCATAAATGTAATACAGAGAAGAGGTTCCAGGAAAAGGTACCGGTAACGCTAACCCAGCAGCAGCAGCACACGTGATGGAACAGGAGCAGGCGCAGGAGGAGAAGGCCATGCTTTTTGAGACACAACAACCCAGGCCTTGCATGAGGACAAGAAGCGTGCGGATAGCATGCTTTTTACCGCCATGCAGTCATAAATGTAATAAAGATAAGAGGTTCAATAAACAGGGACCGGGCGTCAACGCTAACCCAGCAGCAGCAGACGTGATGGAACAGGAGGAGGCGCAGGAGGAGAAGGCCACGCTTTCAGGTGCAACTCAGGCCTTGCATGAGGACAAAAAAAATGTGTGCGCAAAGCAATGCAATGAGTAGTTTTCAGGACACAATGGGCTATTCGGAGGAGCTATTCCCACCCCCACAATCTTCTACCTGTGAAAGGTCAATGGAACAGCCAGAAATGTTGTGCCCGGATTCACAACCTTTTTCTGTGGAAAATGCACCTCGCACTGAAATGCAAGGCGAGGCCGAGGATGAACATGACATCAACAACTCAACATGACGCAAAATGGGGGCGGAACAGAAAGCTGCTTTCAATGTTTTGAAGGCCTTAATTGCCTCCGGTGGCCAGTTAGATGCATCATTCATCACACCCAAATCCCAGAGCAATGTGTGCAGGAATTTGAATCGCAGGAGGTGTACCGAGATCATCTGGACAAGTGACCAAGTGACCAAGTGACAAGTGACCAAGTGACAAGTGACAAAGTGACCAGTGACAAAGTGACCAGTGACAAAGTGACAAAGTGACAAAATGTCAAAGTGACAAAATGACAAAGTGACAAGTGACAAAGTGACAAGTGACAAGTGACAAAGTGACAAAATGACAAAGTGACAAGTGACAAAGTGACAAGTGACAAGTGACAAAGTGACAAGTGACAAAGTGACAAAGTGACAAAGTGACCAGTGACAAAGTGACAACTGAGAGGTTGTTCTGGGGAGCTCCACTGCACTCAGTCGCATATGAGGAGAGGTCTCGTCGGGACTGCTGATCCTCCTCAGCTTGCTCATAGCCTTGAGGGTTCCTAAAGATCCTCTGCGTGGAGTTCGCCGGGGTTCAGCTTGGTGTCGGGGTCGGCGGCGTCCTCCTCACTCCAACGTGGCAGATCTTCTGTTGAAGAAAAAAAAAAAAAACATTGTTAAAAGTCCAGTACCGCTTCTGAAGGACTCACCAAGAGATGCAGGAGCGCTTCAATCTAGCGCACCATCGCTCGCTGGGTGATGTCCCTCCCTACGCGCTGGAATTCTACGCTGCACATGCTAGCACGCTTTTGCGCAGTGCCGAGGCGCATTCCAGCAGCTAGCTACCAAGCTTCTGTGGATCTGATTGGGCCACCATGTTGGATCTCTGCCAAGTCCTCCAAAATTTTGAGCAATCCATGTTGCGTGACTGAGCAGTGACAACTCTACAGTCAGCATTACAATACCACTGCTGTGTTTACTGAAGAAATCAATGTTGAAGATGGAAAACCGCTGGCATGATGCAAGTGGGGGATTCTGAAGATGAAAACGATCAGCGTGATGATACCAACATCAGGCAACCTGCCTCAGGAAACGCTGGTCCCAGCTATGACAAAGAACAGGATGAGGAACAGCTGGAGTTGGAGCAGGAATTGGATGCCCCCACTGCCGAGGGACAGAGCGGTGCACGTTGGACTTCCACAATTTAGCGGGAATGGACAGCAGAAGAGGAAGAAAGTGATGCTGGTGACGAATATGGTGCATCACAACAATCACAACGCTCACAAGAACATGAAGACAGAGGAGTCTGGCAGGACTCTCTGGCACACATGGCTCAATTCATGCTAGACTGCATTGAACGCGGCCCGCGCATTATTCACTATTCATTATTATTCATTATTCTGGAATCTGGACAACACCAATTACTGGGTTTATACCCAGTTTATACAAACACAATGTTAAAAAACTGATTGAAGAAAGTGTCAGACAGGTCAAAAATGGAACAATTCCAGCAGGCCCTTGAGGATGGAGACTTTAGAGAGGAGATTGACATCCTCCTCCTTCTCTAGCCAGTTGTACGCCGACAGACTGACTTCAGCAAACCCAGGAGGACCAGGAGGGCAGCAAAGAACACAAGCTGCTGCTAGTGCCGAAAAGGAAATGGTATTGGCAGTGTCCTTGGAGTGGGAACATTTTCTGACACCCATGCAGCAGCCCACAGAACAGCAATCGGGCAGTTCCACGTCCTCCAACACCAATCGCCTGGAGAAGATGGTCAAGGTCCAGGACTACATGTCAGATGGCGTAGCTGTGTTGAACAATCCATCTGCAGACAGACGGTGAGTGTGACAGGCAGCACAGAAGGACCATGGCAACTCACTCATAGTACCACAGTTTGATAGTGCTGCCCAAAAAATTATATGGATCCGTGGACCCGGGCACTGCGGGCAGTACTGGGAAGTGGGAACGCAGATTTTAGTACCTAAACACACGATACAACATGTTTTCCGGGGTCGGACTCTGAGGCACATACAGATGGTCCCGATCATCATCCTCATCATACAACTCTTCTCCTGAGTCTGACCCACACACCACCTCTGCCACCCCAACATCCCCAGACACAGAACCCTCATCGTCCTCAACATTAACTTGGGATGCTGGCCTGAGCCAGACCTCCTCCTCCACATCAGGCCCCATCATCTCCTCAATGGCAACCCTCATTAATCGCTCTGGTGATGGACCGATGGACACAACGTTCTCCTCCGGGGAGGGCTGCTGCTGACCACTGGCTGCTGGGGTGGATGTTATAGCTTGCGTGGGGCGTTGGCTGTTGCTGTTGTTGGGAGTGCTGCTCACAGCGGAGGTCTCTGAGGAACTCATGGTGAGCTCATATAGTGGTTGGCGATGAGTGGAGTATTACTGATCCCAGCAATATACACACTGACTGGCAGAGTACGCAATGCTATATAGTCTGGCTGAGCGGTGTACACAGAGTGGCAGTACACACAATGCTATATAGTCTGGCTGAGCGGTGTACACAGAGTGGCAGTAAATAATGCTATATAGTCTGGCTGAGCCGTGTACACAGAGTGGCAGTAAACAATGCTATATAGTCTGGCTGAGCGGTGTACACAGAGTGGCAGTACACACAATGCTATATAGTCTGGCTGAGCGGTGTACACAGAGTGACAGTAAACAATGGTGTGGCTGAGCCGTGTACACAGAGTGGCAGTAAACAATGCTATATAGTCTGGCTGAGCCGTGTACACAGAGTGGCAGTAAACAATGCTATATAGTGTGGCTGAGCGTTGTACACAGAGTGGCAGTAAACAATGCTATATAGTCTGGCTGAGCGGTGTACACAGAGTGGCAGTAGACACAATGCTATATAGTCTGGCTGAGCGGTGTACACAGAGTGGCAGTAAACAATGCTATATAGTGTGGCTGAGCGTTGTACACAGAGTGGCAGTAAACAATGCTATACAGTCTGGCTGAGCGGTGTACACAGAGTGGCAGTAGACACAATGCTATATAGTCTGGCTGAGCGGTGTACACAGAGTGGCAGTAAACAATGCTATATAGTGTGGCTGAGCGTTGTACACAGAGTGGCAGTAAACAATGCTATATAGTCTGGCTGAGCGGTGTACACAGAGTGGCAGTAAACAATGCTATATAGTCTGGCTGAGCGGTGTACACAGAGTGGCAGTACACACAATGCTATATAGTCTGGCTGAGCCGTGTACACAGAGTGGCAGTACACACAATGCTATATAGTCTGGCTGAGCGGTGTACACAGAGTGGCAGTAAACACAATGCTATATATAGCGTGGCTGAGCGAGGTACAAAGTGGCAGTACACACAATGCTATATAGTCTGGCTGAGCGGTGTACACAGAGTGGCAGTAAACACAATGCTATATATAGCGTGGCTGAGCGAGGTACACAGTGGCAGTACACACAATGCTATATAGTCTGGCTGAGCGGTGTACACAGAGTGGCAGTAAACACAATGCTATATATAGCGTGGCTGAGCGAGGTACACAGTGGCAGTACACACAATGCTATATAGTCTGGCTGAGCCGTGTACACAGAGTGGCAGTAAACACAATGCTATATATAGTGTGGCTGAGCGAGGTACACAGTGGCAGTAACCAATGCTATATATAGTGTGGCTGAGCGAGCGGTGTACTACTGTTCCCAGCAGCGACACACAATGACTGGGGGGGACCCTGGCTAGCGTGGCTGGAGAGCGAACTACCCTGCCTGCCTACCCAAAGCTAAACCCACAGACAAATGGCGGAGATATGACGTGGTTCGGGTATTTATTTACCCGAACCACGTGACCATTCGGCCAATCAGAGCGCGTCCGGGTCCGAACCACGTGACCCGTTCGGCCAATCACAGCGCTAGCCGAACGTTCGTGGAACGTTCGGCCATGCGCTCTTAGTTCGGCCATGTGGCCGAACGGTTTGGCCGAACACCTGATGGTGTTCGGCCGAACTCGAACATCACCCGAACAGGGTGATGTTCTGCAGAACCCGAACAGTGGCGAACACTGTTCGCCCAACACTACCCTTGGGACATTTTAAATGTTTTGTTAAGTTAAATGCATTCTGCCTTTAAATGGTACTTGAGACGGGGATAATGGCAGTATTTATACTAACCTGGGGCTACCTTCAGCCCCATAAGGTCCATGGGCTCCCTGGCTGTCCTCTCTAGTGGCTCACTTGTAATATCTCCAGGAATTCTGGCCTAGTTGTGGGCAGTCACCAACTTCTGTGCATGTGCAAACCGGCCACGTGCCCCGCCACGCTCCCACACCCAGAAGTATTCTGCGCTTGTGCAGTACTGTGCAGGCGCAGAGCACTCCTTGGCACGGGAGCGCAATGGGAGGTTTGCGCACGGCTGGCCATGCAAGTGCAGAAGATCACCGCCATGCAGAATACTGGGAACTTTTAAAATTGAACGGAGCCGCCGGAGAGGATAGCGATGGAGCCTACGGACCTCATGGGGCTGGAGGAAACCCCAGGTAATTATAACTACTTTCATTATCACTGTCTCAGGTTCTCTTTAAGGAGAAATAAATTGAAAATTGAAAAATGTACACAAAGTAAGAATGATCAGTTGTACTTATCACTAATCTTTATTCATAATCGTATTTAACAGTTTAACAGCCAATGAGAACATACATTCCCCAGCAGAATTTTAAGCTTATTCTATACATGTAGAAGTCATATTCAGAAGCCTTACAATCCTTCCTTTTTAGCTGGATTCCAAACTACAGCTTCATCTGTTATTTTATTCACAAGGCTTTCCTTAAAAGAAACTGCAGAGATCTTCAGAAATCTTCACAGGAAAAAGGACAACAATTCAAAGTTCATTAATCAAATATAAATTAATGTGACATTTTCAGAGGCAAAATCGAACACCACTTTGCCCGTCATAACCATTGAATCAGCAAGATAATTATGTGAAATAAACTGGTCTGGCAGTATCATAATTAAATTAACAAATGTTAACTGTTATACAGTACATTACTTTATATTTAGCAGTTAAACACTAGGTGGGTAAGTAATGAGTTCTGCAGTGAGAGGTAGAAATGTTCAAATGTAAAATTAATTCACAAATCTGGATTTAAAGAAATGCCTAAAACTAACATCTTTAAAAATATCTTCTAAATAACCTTGTACGTTTCTGGATTGCTTCTTAGTATAAAATTATGAATTAATAATGTATGATCCTTACCTGTAGGAGCCTTGAAATGTCAATCTGGAAACTGACATTTGAGAATGAGGAGTGCATCAAGGACCACTTCTGTAATCTCTCGCTCTCTAAATTTAGCATGTGTATGGTATGTATATATTATATATATATTATAACACTCTACAAAGTAGAATATGATGCATTGTACTGCATCGTAAGTAGTCCACTCACATCATTTATCAAGCAAATGAACAGTGCATTGTATGGTAGAGCAAAGCATACCATTGTAATTATCCTAAACACTGTGTATGAAGGCCAATGAAATGGCTCAGACAATGGACCAAGGGGGAGCCCCAGCTGCAAATTCAAAGATGCTTTGCTCGGGCTAAGAGGCACACAATAATTACAGTGACAGATACACGATGGAACTTACTGCGGGTAATTAGGGGCGGTATGTATACTAATGGGTGACAGCACAGCTACATGAGAAGACTTTAGAGTTGTGGGGTGACCCGACGGGGAGCTATGGGGGTCTCCTTATTAACCACTTCCCGACCGCCCACTACACAGGGGCGGCGGGGAAGTGGAGCCCTGCAGGACGGCCTCACCCACAGAGGCGGCGGTCCATTTAAGGGCATGGGCGGAGCGATCGCGTCATCCGTGACGCGATCCTCCGCCGGCGCCTGTCACCGCTCGCTCGCCGCAACATCCCGCCGGCTATACGGAAGCGCCGGCGGGATGTTAACCCAGCGATCGCCGCATACAAAGTGTATAATACACTTTGTAATGTTTACAAAGTGTATTATACAGGCTGCCTCCTGCCCTGGTGGTCCCAGTGTCCGAGGGACCACCAGGGCAGGCTGCAGCCACCCTAGTCTGCACCCAAGCACACTGATTTCTCCCCCCCCTGCCCCAGATCGCCCACAGCACCCATCAGACCCCCCCCCTGCCCACCCCCCAGACCCCTGTTTGCACCCAATCACCCCCCTAATCACCCATCAATCACTCCCTGTCACTATCTGTCAACGCTATTTTTTTTTTATCCCCCCCCCCTGCTCCCTGCCCCCTCCTGATCACCCCCCACCCCTCAGATTCTCCCCAGACCCCCCCCAGACCACCCCCCCCCTGTTTACTGTATGCATCTATCCCTCTGATCACCTGTCAATCACCTGTCAATCACCTGTCAATCACCCGTCAATCACCCATCAATCACCCGTCAATAACCCCCTGTCACTGCCACCCATCAATCAGCCCCTAACCTGCCCCTTGCGGGCAATCTGATCACCCCCCCACACCAATAGATCGCCCACAGATCCGACATCAGATCACCTCCCAAATCCATTGTTTACATCTATTCTCTCCTCTAAACACCCACTAATTACCCATCAATCACCCATCAATCACCCCCTATCACCACTTGTCACTTTTACCTATCAGATCAGACCCTAATCTGCCCCTTGCGGGCACCCAATCACCCGCCCACACGCTCAGATTGCCCTCTGACCCCCCCTTATCAATTCACCAGTGCATTAATTACATCTGTTCTTCCCTGTAATAACCCACTGATCACCTGTCAATCACCTGCCAATCACCTATCACCCATCAATCACCCCCTGTCACCCCCTGTCACTGCCACCCATCAATCAGCCCCTAACCTGCCCCTTGCGGGCAATCTGATCACCCACCCACACCATTAGATCGCCCGCAAACCCGCCGTCAGATTACCTCCCAAATGTATCGTTTACATCTGTTATCTTCTCTAAACACCCACTAATTACCCATCAATCACCCCCTATCACCACCTGTCACTGTTACCTATCAGATCAGACCCTAATCTGCCCCTTGCGGGCACCCAATCACCCGCCCACACGCTCAGATTGCCCTCTGACCCCCCCTTATCAATTCACCAGTGCATTAATTACATCTGTCCTTCCCTGTAATAACCCACTGATCACCTGTCAATCACCTGCCAATCACCTATCACCCATCAATCACCCCCTGTCACTGCCACCCAACAATCAGCCCCTAACCTGCCCCTTGCGGGCAATCTGATCACCCACCCACACCAATAGATCGCCCGCAGATCCGACATCAGATCACCACCCAAGCGCAGTGTTTCCATCTATTCTCTCCTCTAAACACCCACTAATTACCCATCAATCACCCATCAATCACTCCCTATCACCACCTGTCACTGTTACCTATCAGATCAGACCCTAATCTGCCCCTTGCGGGCACCCAATCGACCGCCTACACGCTCAGATTGCCCTCAGACCCCCCCTTATCAATTCGCCAGTGCAATATTTACATCTGTTCTCCCCTGTAATAACCCACTGATTACCTGTCAATCACCTATCAATCACCCATCAATCACCCCCTGTCACTGCCACCCATCAATCACCCCCTGTCACTGCCACCCATCAATCACCCGCTGTCACTGCCACCCATCAATCAGCCCCTAACCTGCCCCTTGCGGGCAAACTGATCACCCACCCACACCAATAGATCGCCCGCAGATCCGACATCAGATCACCACCCAAGCGCAGTGTTTCCATCTATTCTCTACCCTAAACACCCACTAATTACCCATCAATCACCCCCTGTCACTGCTACCTATCAGATTAGACCCCTATCTGCCCCTAGGGCACTCAATCACCCGCCCACACCCTCAGAATGCCCTCAGACCCCAGCCCTGATCACCTCGCCAGTGCATTGCTTGCATCCATTCCCCCCTCTAATCACACCTTGAGACACCCATCAATCACCTCCTGTCACCCCCTAGCACACCTACCCATCAGATCAGGCCCCAATTTGCCCCGTGTGGGCTCCTGATCACTCGGCCAAACCCTCAGACCCCCTTCCGATCACCTCCCCAGTGCATGGATTGCATCTATTTTCCCCTCTAACCACCCCCTGAGACACCCATCAATCACCTCCTGTCACCCCCCTAGCACTCCTATCCATCAGATCAGGCCCAATACAACCTGTCATCTAAAAGGCCACCCTGCTTATGATCGGTTCCACAAAATTCGCCCCCTCATAGACCACCTGTCATCAAAATTTGCAGATGCTTATACCCCTGAACAGTCATTTTGAGACATTTGGTTTCCAGACTACTCACGGTTTTGGGCCTGTAAAATGCCAGGGCGGTATAGGAACCCCACAAGTGACCCCATTTTAGAAAAAAAAGACACCCCAAGGTATTATGTTAGGTGTATGACGAGTTCATAGAAGATTTAATTTTTTGTCAAAAGTTAGCGGAAATTAATTTTTATTGGTTTTTTTTCACAAAGTGTCATTTTTCACTAACTTGTGACAAAAAATAAAATCTTCTATGAACTCGCCATACACCTAACGGAATACCTTGGGGTGTCTTCTTTCTAAAATGGGGTCACTTGTGGGGTTCCTATACTGCCCTGGCATTTTAGGGGCCCTAAACCGCGAGGAGTAGTCTAGAAAACAAATGCTTCAAAATGACCTGTGAATAGGACGTTGGGCCCCTTAGCGCACCTAGGCTGCAAAAAAGTGTCACACATGTGGTACCGCCGTACTCAGGAAAAGTAGTATAATGTGTTTTGGGGTGTATTTTTACACATACCCATGCTGGGTGGGAGAAATTTCTATGTAAATGGACAATTGTGTGTAAAAAAATCAAACAATTGTCATTTACAGAGATATTTCTCCCACTTAGCATGGGTATGTGTAAAAATACACCCCAAAACGCATTATACTACTTCTCCTGAGTACAGCGGTACCACATGTGTGGCACTTTTTTACACCCTAAGTACGCTAAGGGGCCCAAAGTCCAATGAGTACCTTTAGGATTTCACAGGTCATTTTGCGACATTTGGTTTCAAGACTACTCCTCACGGTTTAGGGCCCCTAAAATGCCAGGGCAGTATAGGAACCCCACAAATGACCCCATTCTAGAAAGAAGACACCCAAAGGTATTCCGTACGGAGTATGGTGAGTTCATAGAAGATTTTATTTTTTGTCACAAGTTAGCGGAAAATGACACTTTGTGAAAAAAAACTATTAAAATCAATTTCCGCTAACTTGTGACAAAAAAATAAAAACTTCTATGAACTCACCATACTCCTAACGGAATACCTTGGGGTGTCTTCTTTCTAAAATGGGGTCATTAGTGGGGTTCCTATACTGCCCTGGCATTTTAGGGGCCCTAAACCGTGAGGAGTAGTCTTGAAACAAAAATGACCTGTGAAATCCTAAAGGTACTCATTGGACTTTGGGCCCCTTAGTGCAGTTAGGGTGCAAAAAAGTGCCACACATGTGGTATCGCCGTACTCGGGAGAAGTAGTACAATGTGTTTTGGGGTGTATTTTTACACATACCCATGCTGGGTGGGAGAAATACCTCTGTAAATGACAATCTTTTGATTTTTTTACACACAATTGTCCATTTACAGAGGTATTTCTCCCACCCAGCATGGGTATGTGTAAAAATACACCCCAAAACACATTGTACTACTTCTCCCGAGTATGGCGATACCACATGTGTGGCACTTTTTTGCACCCTAACTGCGCTAAAGGGCCCAAAGTCCAATGAGTACCTTTAGGATTTCACAGGTCATTTTGAGAAATTTCGTTTCAAGACTACTCCTCACGGTTTAGGGCCCCTAAAATGCCAGGGCGGTATAGGAACCCCACAAATGACCCCATTTTAGAAAGAAGACACCCCAAGGTATTCCGTTAGGAGTATGGTGAGTTCATAGAAGATTTTATTTTTTGTCAAAAGTTAGCGGAAATTGATTTTAATTGTGTTTTTTCACAAAGTGTCATTTTCCGCTAACTTGTGACAAAAAATAAAATCTTCTATGAACTCGCCATACTACTAACGGAATACCTTGGGGTGTCTTCTTTCTAAAATGGGGTCATTTGTGGGGTTCCTATACTGCCCTGGCATTTTAGGGGCCCTAAACCGTGAGGAGTAGTCTTGAAACGAAATTTCTCAAAATGACCTGTGAAATCCTAAAGGTACTCATTGGACTTTGGGCCCTTTAGCGCAGTTAGGGTGCAAAAAAGTGCCACACATGTGGTATCGCCGTACTCAGGAGAAGTAGTATAATGTGTTTTGTGGTGTATTTTTACACATACCCATGCTGAGTGGGAGAAAGATCTCTGTAAATGGACAATTGTGTGTAAAAAAAATTAACAAATTGTCATTTACAGAGATATTTCTCCCACCCAGCATGGGTATGTGTAAAAATACACCCCAAAACACATTATACTACTTCTCCTGAGTACGGCAATACCACATGTGTGGCACTTTTTTGCAGCCTAACTGCGCTAAGGGGTCCAAAGTCCAATGAGCACCTTTAGGCTTTACAGGGGTGCTTACAATTTAGCACCCCCCAAAATGTCAGGACAGTAAACACACCCCACAAATGATCCCATTTTGGAAAGTAGACCCTTCAAGGTATTCAGAGAGGGGCATGGTGAGTCCGTGGCAGATTTCATTTTTTTTGTCGCAAGTTAGAAGAAATGGAAACTTTTTTTTTTTTTTTTTTTCTCACAAAGTGTCATTTTCCGCTTACTTGTGACAAAAAATAATATCTTCTATGAACTCACTATGCCTCTCAGTGAATACTTTGGGATGTCTTCTTTCCAAAATGGGTTCATTTGGGGGGTATTTATACTATCCTGGAATTCTAGCCCCTCATGAAACATGACAGGGGGTCAGAAAAGTCAGAGATGCTTGAAAATGGGAAAATTCACTTTTGGCACCATAGTTTGTAAACGCTATAACTTTTACCCAAACCAATAAATATACACTGAATGGGTTTTTTTTTATCAAAAACATGTTTGTCCACATTTTTCGCGCTGCATGTATACAGAAATTTTACTTTATTTGAAAAATGTCAGCACAGAAAGTTAAAAAAATCATTTTTTTGCCAAAATTCATGTCTTTTTTGATGAATATAATAAAAAGTAAAAATCGCAGGAGCAATCAAATAGCATCAAAAGAAAGCTTTATTAGTGACAAGAAAAGGAGCCAAAATTCATTTAGGTGGTAGGTTGCATGAGCGAGCAATAAACCGTGAAAGCTGCAGTGGTCTGAATGGAAAAAAAGTGGCCGGTCCTTAAGGGGTAGAAAGCCCTAGGTCCTCAAGTGGTTAAAGGAGACCCATACATATGCAGTGTGCGCATGTGTAGGGAGTGAGGCCATGGTGCTGAAGGACAGCACCACAGCGTAAACCTCACTACCCATCGCCCAGTAAAAGTGAGCATCGCTCAGGCTTTCGCCTGAGTAATGCTACATAATGATTGGCCATCACGCCGAAGGAAACTGGCAATAGGATTTGCTGGTAATCGTCGTGTGATGGTACAATTGTATATTTATACAGTACATTCTTTTTATTTCTCCCTTATTTTCCCTTCCATCCTTTTTCTTGTCTGTGACCTAAGGTTGCCTGAAGTCCCTGTAGACTGTGAAGATCATGTTAGGTTACTGCTTCAGGAGCTGTTGTATCACCAACACTTTGTCACTGTCAAGTTATTTACTTGTCTGCAAGAACAGTATTCAGAAAATGAAAGTATGAAACCTCAGATAGTGTTACTCTATGCTGTTAAAAAGTTTGATGGAGTCTCTGAGCTTAAGTTCACATATAATAACAAAATATTCCACTGTGCCATGCTGCTGTTTATGGATTTTCTTTTATTTTTCTTTAATTTTTACAGAACTCATGTGTGTTGATTGGGGCAGCACGGTGGCGTAGTGGTTAGCTCTCTCGCCTTGCAGCACTGGGTCCCTGGTTCGAATCCCAGCCAGGGCACTATCTGCAAAGAGTTTGTATGTTCTCTCTGTGTCTGCGTGGGTTTCCTCCGGGCACTCCGGTTTCCTCCCACATTCCAAAAACATACGGATAAGTTAATTGGCTCCCCCTAAAATTGGCCCTAGACTACAGTACTTACACTACATAATATAGACATATGGCAATGGTAGGGATTAGATTGTGAGCTCCTTTGAGGGACAGTTAGTGACGAGATATATATATATATATATATATATATATATATATATATACACTGTACAGCGCTGCGTAATATGTCGGCGCTATATAAATACTAAATAATAATAATAATAATATTGATGTATAACTATTTAGCTATTATACATCTAACAAAAAAGATTTGTTAAATGTTAATGCATCAGATTTGGAGCCACAACTACTTATGTTTATTGTTTTTACACCAAATAATTGCTTTACCGACTCTCCAAGATCCACTCTCTTTCTTCTGGTCAGTTTGAATTAGTTTCCTGGTCCTGGACCACTAGTTAGTTGAATATTGTAAACATTGTAAACTCATCAGCTGACTCAAAGTATTATAGAGTGGACATAAACGTTGTGAATTGATAAATGGTTAAAAGGATCCTTCACTGGTACACTAAGTGGACCGTGTACATGCAAATTGGACACCCAGAAATTTGGATGCCGGAAACAGCCGCTAGTAGAGTATCAGTAAATCTACCAATTTTCCACAATTTTGCATTGCTGTTAGTAAAACCATAGTAAAATGTTGGTAAATGATACCAATACAGTATTTCACTACAGCTAATCCTAAACCTATTCTCACACAGAATCCTCCCTCTACTGATGCCTAACCCTAACCACCCTGCCTCTGATGCCTAACTTTAACAACCTTAAAAAATACCTGACCCTAACTTTAAAAGACCCTTCCACTGATGCTTAACCTTAAGATACCCTTCTCCAGCAATGCCTAACCTTTAAAGGAAACCTTCACCAACATCTATCCTCAAATGTCCCTCGCTGAAAACTCATCGCAACAAATGAAACATATCAGGCCATGTGGAAATTTGGGCTCCGTTATAGGTATCCATAGAAATTTCAGCTACAGGAGGAATTTTGGGCAACAGGGGCACCCACTATGCAAACTACTATGGGCATCTATGGCAGTTCCCGTGCTTCTATGTTGCCTTCAGCACCAACATTTCCTGCTTTGGGGTGGATCCCCTGCTTGGCTCTTTTGAGACATAGCTAAAATGTTACAACCATCCAGCATTACGATTGTTTTTGATGGAAACCATTTTTTGATGGACGGTGTCACAATGAAAGAAATGTAATGTATTAGTAATATACAAATTTGTTTTGACTTTTAAGTGTGTAGTGTCGTCCAAGGTTTGTTGTGGAATGAAAAGGCCAAAATAAGAAATAAGTCTGCTTGTTGTTTGCACCTTCTTAAACCATTTCAGCCCACGGGGATCTTTCACCTTATGCATGAGAGCAATTTTCACCTCCCATTCATTCGCAAATAACTTTATCACTTCTTAACACAATTTTTTGATCTATAACTTGTTTTTTCCACCACTAATTAGGCTTTCTTTGGGTGGTACATTTTGCTAAGAATTATTTTATTATAAATGCATTTTAACAGGATTATTAACCTCCCCGGCGTTCTATTGAGATCGCCAGGGAGGCTGCGGGAGGGTTTTTTTTTAATTAAAAAAAAACTATTTCATGCAGCCAACTGAAAGTTGGCTGCATGAAAGCCCACTAGAGGGCGCCCCGGAGGCGTTCTTCCGATCGCCTCCGGCGCCCAGAATAAACAAGGAAGGCCGCAATGAGCGGCCTTCCTTGTTTTGCTTAGATCGTCGCCATAACGACGAGCGGAGTGACGTCATGGACGTCAGCCGACGTCCTGACGTCAGCCGCCTCCGATCCAGCCCTTAGCGCTGGCCGGAACTTTTTGTTCCGGCTACGCTGGGCTCAGGCGGCTGGGGGGACCCTCTTTCGCCGCTGCTCGCGGCGGATCGACACAGAGCGGCGGCGATCAGGCAGCACACGCGGCTGGCAAAGTGCCGGCTGCGTGTGCTGCTTTTTATTTGAAGAAAATCGGCCCAGCAGGGCCTGAGCGGCAGCCTCCGGCGGTGATGGACGAGCTGAGCTCGTCCATACCGCTCAGGAGGTTAAGAAAGAAATGGAAAAAAATTCATTATTTCTCAGGTTTCGTCCATTGTTGCTTTTAAATAATCCATGCTACCATAATTAAAACCTATGTATTTTATTTGCCCATTTGTCTCGGTTATGACACCATTTACATTTTGTCCCTATCACAATGTATGGCGCCAATATTTTATTTGGAAATAAAGGTGCATTTTTTCCGTTTTGCGTCGATCACTATTTACAAGCTAATATTTAAAAAAATGTTTGTAGTATACCCCCTTCTAATGCATATTTAAAAAGTTCAGACCCTTAGGTAACTATTTATGTTTTTTTTTATTTTTGTAATTTTTTTTGTTTTTCCATTAACTTAATTTTATTTGGGTAATATTTTGGTGCGGGAAATAAACAGTTAATTTTTAATGTTATTATATGTGTAAATTGTAATGTAAAAAAATATGTAGATGTAGTTTTACTATTTGAAGTTTTTTTTCTCCTTGTGCTTCTCGCTATCCGGAAGCACAAGGAGGACGCGGAGAATTTTATTTGCAGAAAGACTGAAGCCTCTAGTAAGAGCGCTTCGGTTTTTCTGCTGGAGACACGGATCGGTGATTGGGAACCATGTTTCTGTTCACTGATCCCAGGGCTACCGTGGGACAGCACGGGGGCATGCCCGCGATCGCGTGCAGGAGTTCGCCGAAGCGCGACACCGCAGCAGAGCAGCCGCCGGCGCCTGGACGTGAGCATCACGTCCGGACGGCAGAAATGGTTAAAGGCAGGTGAAGAGAGAAATGTATTTACCTATAATATTTGGGGATATATGTCTTAAATGCAGAAGAAAAAGCTTTCTATTTTCCCAATGAATTAGAACTGTGCCTGAGACATAAACTATTCATTTTTTACAAAGTTTCTGCTGACAAGAAAAGTGATCTCTGTGATTTCTTCTGCTATTCTCATGAGATCCATTTACATCAGTTCAAATAGACTGCCCCTTTACAAAGTGTTTCATTAGCTACATGGTTTGAAGTGCTATCATATAACTTGTCTTCATTGCTTGAAAATCCTGGAACATATTAAATACAGAAAAATCTGCAGATGTAGATACAAATTCTATTGAAGTGGCTTTATTACAAATATGCCATTATATTTTGCACAACTCTTTCCACCTCACTATATTTAAAGTTAAAAAACATCTGTAACAAGAGGGATATATGGATGCTGCCATATTTATTTCCTTTTAAACAATACCAGTTGCCTGGCAGGCCTGCTGATCTATTCAGCTGCAGTAGTTTCTGAATAAAACGAGAAACAAGCATGCAGCTAATCTTGTCAGATCTGACAATAATGTCAAAAACATCTGATCTGCTGCATGCTTGTATGGCTAAAAGTACTAGAGGCAGATCAGCATGATGCCAGGCGATGTGCATTGTTTAAAAAGAAATACATATGGCAGCCTCTATATCCCTCTGGTTACAGTGGTCCTTTAAAGGGACTCCGAGCTCACGTAAAAAAGAAAAGTTGTACTCACCAGGGGCTTTCTCCAGCCCAGTGCTGGTCGGGAGGTCCCACGCCGGCGTCCTGGCTCCTCTCCTTCTCCCCGCTCCGGTATAGCTGACAGGCCGCAGCCCGGGCGACACTCGGTGGAGTGTCGGGCTGCAGCTTCCGCGTATGACGCGGATTACGTCACACGCCGGCCGCCTCGCGTCATCACGGCGGCCGGCGTGAAAGTACTGCGCATGCGCGCTTTAATCGCGCATGCGCAGTACTTTCACGCCGGCCGCCGTGATGACGCGAGGCGGTCGGCGTGTGACGTAATCCGCGTCATACGCGGAAGCTGCAGCCCGACACTCCACCGAGTGTCGCCCGGGCTGCGGCCTGTCAGCTATACCGGAGCGGGGAGAAGGAGAGGAGCCAGGACGCCGGCGTGGGACCTCCCGACCAGCACTGGGCTGGAGAAAGCCCCTGGTGAGTACAACTTTTCTTTTTTACGTGAGCTCGGAGTCCCTTTAAGTCTTCCTTCACCAAAGACAAAGTACTAAAAGATATGAATGTGTTTCATATTTAATAGCAATTGTGAGTTCTGGGACATCTTTAGAATTGTAATCCACCAATCTTCTTATTTCTGTGATTTGTAATAAATCACATGATGAGGTAAAGATCCTACTCCTTTCTTTTAAAGCGCACCTAAAGCATGCTGAGGCATACATTTAGTTTTCATTTAGTTTACTCTATAGGAAGTGATTAGTAATGCTAGCTAGCTAGCAAACAATTCATTGTATAGCTGCCGTGTGATTGTTTTTTTCTTTTCTTTTTTTACAAAGCAATTCTGATATCTTACTGTACAGTGTATACTGCTGGGCAGCAGTTTGCTGGTACCAGGACACTGCCATTTCTGTCATTAATTTGTTTTAGCGTCTGATTCGTTTTTCCCTGGTACTTGAAGACTTTACAACAAAAAACAAAATACTTTAGCATTTTCTGAAATTGTTCTGTTTTTGCCCTAACACATAACAGTGTTTGCCACAGATGCATAGGTGTATTTAATCTTCCTTGCAGTAACCCCGTGTTGAGTTAGGCATAGGAAAATTTAGCTGGGAGCGTTAGTCCAGAGCTCTGCACGGTGCAGTGAAATACCTGCTTGTTGTGCAGTTTTGGAGTCCCACGCGTGATCGGCACTGCGCTGTGGGACTCCAGCCTCTCTCCCTGGGTGTGATCAATCATCTTCAGCTGCTGGGATCCCCATATCCCTTCTCTTCTTCCAAGGTCCCGGCAGCCAATCAGATCAGTGGTGTAGCGGCAGTCTGATGTTGGGGCAGTGGGGTGTAGGAGGGGGGTGGTGCGGGAAGTTTGAAAAATCTAAGGTGATTGGCCCAATTTCTGCATGCATTGGATACAAATGTTTCAACTACATTTGTATCCAATGCATTGTAGCCATTTGGTTCCCTGCTGCTTCTGAGCACGTGCTGTGATCTGCTGATCTGCCTTTTTGTGGATTACCTGTTATCGCTTTTTGCCTGGATTATGACTACTCTCTTTGCTTGATGCCTGTACGAACCTCTGCCTTGATTTCGACCATTCTGTTTGCCTGCCGCCTGTACCGACCTCTGTCTGCATTTTGACTACTCTCTTTGCCTGCCACCTCTACCTAGATTTGATTACTCTCTGCCTGTAAACTGCCCATCACCTGCTATGGCATCAGCCTCAAAGCGTCTCACCCCAGAAACGCTGATGGAGTTCGAGGACAGCGTTCCTGATCTGCAGTTGATGGAGGATTTACGGGTTTGGTTCCCAATTGACACTACACAAGTTCTGCCACCGCCCCCATGTTTCCCTTTTATTGGAGAGCCTTGCCTGAAGATGGAGTGCGAGCACAACCCCCTGGCCTACTTGCAGCTCTTTTTCAATGAGGCTGTCATTGAGAAAATAGTGGTGGAGTAAAACCGCTAAGCCACAAAACAACTGGCTGCTCCACAAGGGCGCTTTTCAAGGAGCAGGACGTGGGAGCCAGTCACCAAGGAAGACTTGTGACTTTTGCTCTGACAAATTATTTTGCAGGGGGTGGTGGGGAAGCCCCTGCAGAAATGGTATTGGTCAACTAACAAAATCATTGCTACCCCTTTTTTAGCACGGCAATGTCTGAATACCATTTTGGACTTTTAATGACATATTTGCATTGTGCAGACAATTACACCTTTGATGAGTCCACCCACCCTGCGCCAAAGCTCAAAAACATTTGGGAGGTTTATCAGCTGGTAGTGGAAAACTTTTGAAAAACGTATGTACCTCAGAGGGACATAAGTGTTGATGAAAGCCTGATGGCCTACGAGGGGAGACTGACCTGGATTTAATACATCGTATCTAAGAGGGCCCGCTTTGGTGTGAAATCGTATATACTATGCGAGTCAGCTATGAGATATATATGGAACACCATTCTGTATACCGGAAAAGGGACTAAATTTAACCCAAGTTTCAGTGACTACAGAGTGGTGACATCATCTGTGCTGTCTTTGGTGGAGCCTTTGCTGAATAAGGGATACTGTGTAACCATGGATAACTTTTATAGTTCCCCTGAACTGTTTGAATACCTGATCAAAAACCAAACGGATGAATATGGCCAGGCCTGGATTTATATCACAGGAGCCTATGGGCACAGATGTCTTGGCACCCTACACTTTGCCATCTATTTACCTACAAACTCCCATCGAACCATACCACAAGTGTGCTGGCTGGTCCAGCTGTCACTTCTTCTTTAGCTCCCTTGCCCTTCATAGGTAGTTACAGGTGCCCCTCAGTATTAGGTAGCCATAGCTATCCTCAGCATTATGTTGCCCCTGAGATTTCCTCAGTGGAATGTCAAGAGCAGGGAGAGTAGTCTCTCATTTACTCTGTGCTCAAGACTCTTCAACGGGAAGGAGGGAGGGAGGCGCTCGAGGAGCAGAGTGAGACACCTTTCTATCATCAGGCGCCTGTAGGCACGTGCCTACAGTGCCTTATGGTAAATCCGACCCTGCCTATGGCACTGTTAGGCCTAGGCCGAGAGATGCCAACAACTTTTGCCCAAAAAAACCCCTCAAAACTGGGGACATTGTAGCTTGGCAGACGGGAAAATGTTGGCTCTCCACTGGCGTAACAAGAAGGATGTGTGTCTCTTCAGCACAGTCCATGACACCTCAACTGTCACCACCAGAACAAGAGAAAGTAAAGTCTTAAAGAGACTCTGTAACAACATTTTCAGCCTTATTTCTTCTATCCTATAAGTTCCTATACCTGTTCTAATGTGATCTGTGTTACTTCAGCCTTTTCTAGTTGCACAGTGGCTGTGTTATCTGTGTTATATGATCTAATCTTCTCTCTTCTGTCGGCTCTGTTGGCTGAGACTGGAATGTGTGGAATGTGCTGCACTGCTTGTCATTGGCAGAAGCTATACACACCCTCACAAGCTCTGTATGAGTCAGAGACTGAGCTACACTCAAGCCTATCACACTCTAGTTAGAAGCCATGTCTTTTGTTTGTAAACACTGCCTAAAAATGGCAATTACAAGCCAGGATTGCAGCAGGGAGTGGCAGAAACAGCTTGGGGCCCAGGAGAACATAATAAATAGAATGGTATGCTTTTTATTGTAAGAATTTTAGAGTACAGATTCTCTTTAAACAAGCCTCAAGTCATACTGGGTTACAACAACACAATGGGTGGCGTGGACAGAGCCGACCGGGTGATGAATTTCTACCCCGCAGTCCATAAACAACAGAAGAAATATTACAAAAAACATTTTTTCCTCTCCTCTAACAAACACTGTGGAATTCATGCATCCTGTACAAACAGTGCAGTGACAGGTCAGTAACTCATGCAGACTTTATCTGGAAGGTTTGTAAATGCATCTGCATCATGAAGTATCAGACCTCAGCAGATGCCAGAGTTGGGCACCGTGCATCCTACATAGTCAATCCCGAGTGCCTCACTGGCTGTCACTTTATGGACTACATTCCACCCCCCCCCCCCCCCAAAAAAAAATGCACCAACCAGGATGTGTGTGGTTTGCTGCAGCAAGACTGATGCCAAAGGGGAAAAAGTCCGTAAGGAATCCCGAATGTAATTCCCTGATTGTAATGTCACCCCGTGTGCCGTTCCCTGTTTTAAGATATACCACACGCGGGAGGTGTATTAGGTATATACAGTACTGCATGTACATACTGTATTATAATCTGCTGTCTTATTTGTACAGTTTTGCTATTTTTTTCAGTTTATTGATACATTTGATGATTTCAATAATTTTTGTTCCAGTCTGTTTTTACATGCAGAATGTCTACCAGGCCTTTATCCTGATATATTTTGGTGAGTTATGACTTAAGAATTGGAGGCCTAAAATCCTAGAAAAAAAAATGCACCACCAGGGAAGTTAAGTGTGACCTTATAGGTTACTGTATACCCCTAACCAGTGGCTTGCTAGCAACTGATCAATGTATTTTGATTTCCACTTCATAATATGGTGCCCATGCATCAAGCAATGATGGGCAGATTCAACCAAGAGACAAATCTCTCTCTGATTGAATCTGATTAGAGAGAGATCTGTCAGCTGCCCATACACT
The DNA here is from genome assembly GCF_040937935.1 of Hyperolius riggenbachi. NCBI lineage: Eukaryota > Metazoa > Chordata > Amphibia > Anura > Hyperoliidae > Hyperolius > Hyperolius riggenbachi. The sequence continues at coordinate 95,105,728 of NC_090655.1, read as the reverse complement.
GCAGGCCAATTCCCGATTTATTCCAGCATGAAATCTGTTGGGAATCGGCTAAGTCCGCCGCATCCGCTGCCTCTCTGCTTCCCCCCAGTGTATAAATGCACCCTCCATGTGTGTATTTATACATTACCAGTCCTATGTCGCCCACCGTGAGGTGCTCATCTGTATTCAGATACCTGCTCCTCCAACAGTTATATACACAACTCAACAGTGATATACACACTGCCAATTGAATGGTCAATTAGCCACCAAGTCAAGAGCTGTATGGCCACCTTTAGACTTTTATTTTTGCCATGATACATACCATTGTTTTCCATGGATGCAGACATAAATTAAAGTGTAATTTACCCATTACAATTACAATTTGGAAATTGCTGATGTTATTCACTTGATTCAACAGAAATAACTTAAATCTATAATGTGGGGCTTGATATTGTTTGAGGACATAATTAATAGAGTTGTCGTGAACCTCCAATTTTGGTTCGCAAACCTCAAACTCGAACATACGAAAAAAGTTTGCAAACATGCGAACTTTCCAACCACCATAGACTTCAATGGGCAGGTGAACTTTCAAAACTACAAACACTAATTGTGGCCACTAAAGTGATGGAAATGATGTTTCAAGGAGTCTAACACCTGTAGGGGGGCATGGCGGAGTGGGATACATACCAAAAGTCCCGGGGAAAAATCTGGATTTTACGCACAGCAGGGTTTAAGGGCAGAAATCACATTTTATTGCTAAATATGAGGCCTAAAGTGCTTTAAAACATCTAGCATGTGTATACATCAATCAGGTAGTGTAATTAGTGTACTGCTTCACACTGACAGAATAAACTTACTGTGTAACGCACCGCAAACAGCTGTTTGTGTAGTGACGGCCGTGCTGGATTGGTGCGCACCATGGTGAGAGTGCTGGCGATGGTGGTTTTCAATCCCATATGGTCGGGCTGAGGTAGCTGAATAACAGAACAACAGTGACTGAGTGCCCAGCTGATCTAATTTAGTCTGTCCACAATGAAGCAATTATCTATTATCTATTATCTATCTTCTTGAGTCAGGTGTGCCCCCCAACCCCAACACACTCATTTAGCCGGTCATTGCTTTATTGTGATACGCAAGCCCCTTCACCGCGGCAAGGTAATGATCACAAAGGGGAATTGACACATGTACATGTCTTTTGTTTTGTTGTTGCAGCCGCAGTGCAGCCAGAAAAATTAGGCAGGTATGTACAGGTACCAGAAAAATTATTATAGCGCCTTAAGGTCTATATAGGCCTTAAAAATTCAGGAATCCGCCTGGAGTCCTGGACCCTGTTGGTGGTGGCAGAGAAGGCAGTCAAGCGACCTGCAGGCAGAGATGCTGTGTGGGGAGCGACTTAGTCTTGGGGCAGGCAGTCACACGGCGTGCAGGCAGAGATGCTGTGTGTGGGGACTGACTTAGTCTTTGGCCAGGCAGTAGCCCTCTGGGATCCATGCCTTATTCATTTTGATAAAGGTGAGGTACTGAACACTTTTGTGACCTAGGCGACTTCTCTTCTCACTGACAATACATCCAGCTGTGCTGAGGGTCCTTTCTGACAGTACGCTTGAGGCAGGGCAAGACAGAAGATGGATGGCAAATTGTGACAGCTCTGGCCACAGGTCAAGCCTGCACACCCAGTAATCCAGGGGTTCATCATTGGTGGAGGGTAGATCCTAAATGGCTAAAGCGAGGTGTTGGACTAAAGAATGTCCGCATGTCCGACATCACCATGAGATTGCTAGAGCATCCTCTCCTTGCCTGCATGGACATGCGAGGAGGAGGAAGATTACTGGAGGTGGCACCTTTATTCCGTTGTGCTGTGGCATCACCCTTAAACGCACTGTAAAGCATAGTTGCCAGCTTGTTCTGCAAGTGCTGCATGCTTTCTGCCTTCTGGTGATTTGGAAACATCTCCACCACTTTGTGCTTATACTGAGGGTCTAGTAGTGTTTCCACCCAGTAATGGTCATTCCCCGTAAGTTTTTTTTATACGTGGGTCCCTCAACAGGCTGGACAGCATGAAAGACCCCATCTGCACAAAGTCGGATGCTGCTGTAGTAGCCATCTCGTCTTGCTTTTCCTCAGTGATCTCAGGTAAGTTCTCCTCCTCCTCCAGCCACAAACAATACCATGGGAAAGGAAATAGGCTCCAGGAAGAAAGCATATGGGATCAAGTCGCTGATGGCACCTTCACTGCGACTCACCAGGTTTGTCACCTCCTCAAACAGTTGCATGAACCTGCAGGCATTATGCATAGGTGTCCAGTACTTCGGCTATAACATCCCCAGCTCCCCAGAGCATGTCCTTTCACTGTAGTTGTACAGATACTCTTTGACGGCTCTCTCCTGTCGGCTCTCTCCTCAGGAGCGTTGAATTCCAGTGAGTCAGGCTATCGCCAACCAAGCGCCTCACCGGCAAATTGTTTCTCCACTAAATATCGGCCAAGCGTGCCATGGCCGTGTAGGACCACCATGAGGAGAAGGAGGAGAAGGAGAGGAGGTGGCAGCAGGCCTACCTGAAAGCCGCGGAGGTGTCACAACTAGGTCCACTTCCCAGCCACTTACACCCTGCTTGCCAGTGGTCACCAGGTTGACCCAATGTGCCGTAAGTAATGTACCTGCCCTGACCGTGCTTGGCAGACCAGGCATCCGTAGTCAGATGGACCCTGCACCTAATGATGTGTGCCAGAGATGACACCACTAGCCTTTCTACATCACGGTACAGTTTGGATATCGCCTTTTGAGAAAAGTAATTGTGGCCTGGTATCTTCCACTGCAGTGTCCCAATCACCACAAATTTTCTGAAGGCCTCAGAGTCCACCAGCCGGTATGGTAACAGCTAGGGAGATAGCAGTTCCACCAAGCCAGCTGTCAGACGCCGGGCAAGGGGGTGACTGGCAGACATTGGCTTCTTCCGCTCAAAGATTTCCTTCATGGAAACCTGGCTGTTGCTGTGGGCAGAGGAGCAGGAAGTACTCAAGGTGAGAGGCAGAGTGGAGGAGGGTGTCTGTGAAGGTGCAAGGGATAAAGCGGCTGAAGAAGATGCTGCACCTCAAGGAGGAAGAGGAGGCGGAGGGTGGCTTTGATTTTGTTTGCTGCTTTTCCTCAGGTGGTCTTCCAATTGCTGTTTGTGCTTTTTCTCCATGTGCCTTCGTAAGGCAGTTATCCCTACGCAGGTCTTGATCTTTCCACGACTCAATCTTTTATTGCAGATAGTACAGAAGGGAATGCTCTCATCTTAAGCAGACACACAAAAACACTCCACACCACTGAGCCCTGGAATGATGGCACTTTGGTGGTGGCGTCAGCAGCTGACCTTGAAGAGCATGTTGGCTGGCTGTCCATAGGTGGTGATACATGCTGCCAGACACTGCCACCAGCTGTTTCTGATGATAACGAGCCCCCCCTGCTTCTTTCAGCAACTCGTCTCCTCCTATTCCTCTCTGACTCCCCCTCTGAACTGTCTCCCTGTTCATCTTGTCTATTAGGAACCCACGTGACATCTATGGCAGTATCATCATCATCATTATCCTCCACAGCTTCGCTTGTATCAGACACCTCCAAAACTGCACTAACAACACGTACTTCATCATCCTCACACCTTAGGTACATACTGGTGCCTAACTCAGACATATGAGGTGGTGTTGTAACATGCTTAGTGCCGTCATCTTGTAACAAGAATGGCTGTGAATCAGTTAATTACCCATCAAATGCGGAGGAAAATATGTCATGGTTCTGTACGGAAGCTGAGAAAGATGAGGTGTTCTGTGTTAAATAGTCAACTACGTCCTGGCAATCTTGGGAGTTAATGGCATGTGCTTTTTGAACACTGTACTTTGGTCCAGGGCTGCACAAAATCACTCCACCTCATCCTCGAACAGACCTGCCGGGTAGCCTGCCTCTGGCTCTGGCTCTGCCTCTGTCTGTTGTTTTGTCCATATTGAGGGGATGAAGTGAAAGGTATGCACTGACTTGACTAATACAATGTGCGGGAACACAAGTGCAGTGAAAAGGTGACTGCTGGTACAATAGTGTTCGGCTACACAGGTGCAGTGAACAGGTTTCAGTTGCCAAAAACATTATCAAGGACAACACTCACCCTGGCAATGCCTTGTTTGAGCTCCTTCCATCAGGTAAACGTTTTAGATCAATCCGCACACACACAAACAGACTGAAAGACAGCTTTTTACCATCCGCCATAAACTTGATGAGCTCTGAATCCTCTCTGAAATAATTAACACTGTGTACAAATTGTTTAACCCATTCAGGTTCCGTCGTTTTCACGTGAGAAATGTTCACCTCCCATTCATTAGCCTATAACTTTATCACTACTTATCACAATGCACTGATCTATATCTTGTTTTTTCCGCCACCAATTAGGCTTTCTTTGGGGGGTACATTTTGCTAAGAGCCACTTTACTGTAAATGCATTTTAACAGGAAGAATAAGAAAAAAAATGGAAAAATTCATTATTTCTCAGTTTTCAGCCATTATAGTTTTAAAATAATACATGCCTCCATAATTAAAACTCACGTATTGTATTTGTCCATATGTCCCGGTTATTACACCGTTAAAATTATGTCCCTATCACAATGTATGGCGACAATATTTTATTTGGAAATAAAGGTGCATTTTTTCCATTTTGCATCTATCACTATTTACAAGTTTAAAATAAAAAAAATATAGAAATATTTCATCTTTACATTGATATTTAAAAAGTTTAGACCCTTAGGTAAATATTTACATTTTTTTTTTTTTATTGTAATGTTTTTTTGTTTTTTTTTATACTAAACATTTTATTTGGGTACTTTTGGGCGGGTGGGAGGTAAACAATAGATTTATAATGTAAATGTGTGTTAATTCTTTTTGGTTTTTTTTTTCAGGTGTAGTATTACTTTTTGGCCACAAGATGGCGGCCATGAGTTTGTTTACATGACGTCACTCTAAGCGTAGCACGCGCTTAGAGTGACGCATCGGGAAGGAGACGGCCAGAAAAAGCTCAGCTTCCGAGAGAAGCTGTCGCTTTTTCAGCGGGGGAGAGGAATCAATGATCGGGCTCCATAGCCCGATACATTGATTCCTTGGCTACCGAATCCGCAGCCGGGAGTGCGCGTGCACACGCACGATCGGCCGCGGGGGCGCGCGTTAGCGCGCATGGTTCCTGGACGTACAAACTACGTCCAGGAACCAAAATAGGTTAAACATCTGTAATACCTGGCATACTTGTATAATTTCTTCTCTTCCTTGTTACTATCACTATGTTCCCTATATGCACCGTGGGGTTGTCATGAAAAGTAATTTCGTTGTGTTACACAATGACAATAAAGTGAATTGAATTGAATTGGTACAACAATGTGCGGTTATACAGGTGCAGTGAACAGGTTGCAGTGACTGCTGGTACAACAATGTGTGGTTACACGGTGCAGTGAACAGGTTGCAGTGACTGCTGGTACAACAATGTGCAGTTACACAGGTCAGGTGCAGTGAACAGGTTGCAGTGACTGTGCTAGTATATAATACAATGTGCGGTCAGTCACAGGTGCAGTTACAGTTATGCACAGACTGGTATTACACAATACAATGTTCATTACAGAGAGAATTGAATGTGTGCATTAAACACCAAGTGAACACCTGACAAAACTGGCTAAGCAAATTTGGCCTAATTGGCAATGCTCATGCAAATATGCATTCACTTTCGCATGCCAACTTATGAAGGGTCCAAAACTAATGCCGCAAAGCGGTTTCCCTGCGGGAATTAGTTCATGCTACAATAGCACTATCCAGGAGCGCCACGAAGAGGCTTCCCAATGCCCCCATACAACCGGGGGACCGCGGGGTCCCAGGCGCTCTCACTGCCTGGGAACCACAGCAGCACCCCGGAGGGGGAGGCTGGGTGGTGCAGGAAAACCCCCCAAGCGTGGCCAGCACCGGGGAGAACCGTCCGCACCCACCTCCCAATATTTAAAAACAGGCACTTACCTTAACGTCCATTGCATTCTGCTACTGAAAATAGCTTGGGTGCAACACATTTGAAAAGGAAAGGAATGAAGCATGGGTTGCACTGAGCTTTGGAGCTCAGGGCTGGCTCACACACTGCACTCCAAGGGGGGGGGGGGGGACAGGCGCAGAAAGTCCACTCCAGGACTCACACCACCTGGAATGAGCCATCCACCACCTGCCTCCAAAGGGGCATAGACATTAATCACTACAGAGAGAATTGAATGTGTGCATTAAACACCAAGTGAGCGCCTGACATATCTGGCTAAGCAAATTTGGCCTAATTGGCTATTCATGAGGCAATGCTAATGCAAATATGCATTCGCTTTCACATGCCAACTTATGCAGGGTCCAAAACCAATGCCGCAAAGCGGTTGCCCTGCGGGAATTAGTTCATGCTACAATAGCACTATCCAGGAGCGCCACAAGGAGGCTTCCCAATGCCCCCATACAACCGGGGGACCGTGGGGTCAGAGGAGCTCTCACTGCCTGGGAACCAAAGCAGCACCCCGGAGGGGGAGGCTGGGTGGCGCAGGCAAACCCCCCAAGAGTGGCCAGCGCCGGGGAGAGCCGTCCGCACCCACCTCCCAATATTTAAAAACATGCACTTACCTTAATGTCCATTGTGTTCTGCTACTGAACATAGCTTGGTGCAACACATTTGAAAAGGAAAGGAATGAAGCATGGGTCGCACTGAGCGTTGGAGCTCAGGGCTGGCTCACACACAGCACTCCAAGGGGAGGGGGGGGGAGGAATTAAATTCTTTGTGTAGTGACACAATACAATGTGCAGCTGTCACACACACACTGGTGCACACACACAGGTGCAGTGAACAGTTATGCAGTGACTGGTATTATATAATACCGCATGCTGTCACGCAGGTGCAGTGAACATGAACAGGTATGCACGTCGGACTGGTATTACAAATGTGCAGCTGTCACACACACAGGTGCAGTAAGAAGTTATGCAGTGACTGCTGGTATTATATAGCACTGCGTGCTGTCACGCAGGTGCAGTGAACATGAACAGGTATGCACGGTCTGACTGGTATTATAAATGTGCAGCTGTCACACAGGTTCAGTGAAAAGGTAGGCACTGAATGTGCTGGGCCTTGCACAGTATAGCAATTAGCAAGGGCCAGTTGTGACACACAGGGCTGTATAATGCAGTGTCAGTGGCACACACACACAAAAAACTTCACAAGAACATTAGCTCTGAAAAGATCTCTTTTTGTGGTGCTTTTCAACAACAAATATCAGCTAAGAGCAAGCTACAAGAGCCTAACTAAGCTTTCCCTAATCTCTGCAGCAACTATCTCCCTTCTCTCACTACTGCAGCAACACCGAGTGAGAGAAGGGCTGACGCAGCTGACTTTTATAAGGGGGTGGGGGTCCAGGAGGGAGTGCAGCCTGATTGGCTGTCATGTGTCTGCTGACTGGGATGTAGAGGGTCAATGTGTAGCCCAATGATGATAGGGGCGGGTCAAACTTGCCATAAAGTTTGCGTTTCGACGTGAACGCGAACCACCGATGTTTGCGCAAATAAGGTTGTGGCTGAAACGTTTGGGACAACTCTAATAATTAACTCCTATAGCTGACACAGTTAACAAGCAGCTGTGATTGATAGGTGATTTAATAGCCAGCCCAGTAAAGCTAATTATCATATTAGGAGAATGTTTCACTCATCACTATTGATCATAATTCCATTTTCACTGGTACAGTATTGTACCATGTTACCATTTATTAATTTTATTGCTTGTACCCCGGCATTGTGACCACAGAATGGGCTACTTCCAGGACACTGTAAAGGACAATTCACACCTGAAAAGTGGCAGAACGGTAGCGCTTAGCAATACCATTTTGCACGGGTGATTATACCGCAATTAGTATGTTAAAATCAATGTACTCTCTTGTGATTCGCAGTAATCATGATCGGTTTTTATTTTTACTTTTTAAAGCACTGTATCGCGATCGCTTTAGAATCATGAGAAAATGCTGCAGGCAACACGTTTTGCAATTGCCATTAATAGCGAATCGCCTGTGATCAGCAGCAACCATGGCAGTAAGAATGCTGCTATAGAGTTACAATTGCGCTATCGCTTTAATTAGCAGGAATCACCCACTAATCGCCCTTTTGTGAATTGGCCCTTAGGGTCATTAAATTCAAAGCAATGCTGTAGCTTGGTAAGTGAAACTGCATAGAATATAAGCTTATTCTTAGTTTTATGTTAAAGAGTTGTCTAAAGTGTTAATGTGCTTATACTTAAATGCAACTTGCGAGACAGGAAATAGCCCTTAAAAATTAAACACAGAGACAGTGGGGGTCCGGATAGTGTAGTATTTTCTGTAAGTTGGAGAAAAACTGTAACAAAGACAAGGTTGCTGCAAGAGCAACCAAACAATACAGCTTTTGGCAGGATAGCTGTCTCCCCATGGGTACAGGGAACACCCCTTGTACTTGGCTTGCTCTCTTACAAATCAAGCTGAGAATGAAGACACCCTCTTCAGGTGTGTATCAAACACAATGGGGAGGGGCCCAAATACATTGAAATCGTTAAAATAAAAAAAAGGATGTAACTGGATACAAGCTAAACAAGTTTATTAGCACTAAGGCACATGGATTCAATGCAGTATACAGGGTCAATGCAATGCATTTTTAATTTATTGAGGTAACTTAAAACTCCAAAAGTGCTGATGTAGTGCAAAAAGTGCAATAGAATGCTGGAATACTGCAGTGAATAAAATGGTAGTATGGTAACCATATTATTTAAGCTGATCAACAATTATATAACTAAAGTGCAGTGCTATCAAAAACATTCATATAAGATCAATGAGGGTGGCTGATATGTGCAGGAGCAGCCCAAGCAGACACAGGACACATTACGGTAACACCTTACTTCTCCTATCATACTTTTCTGATCTTTGCTTACTTGGCAGCTATCTGCTATAAGTTTATATTGTTGATAGGCAGTCATTGGTTTAGCTATTAGGTTGGTGCCTCCCCCTATATTTTACTCTATTGCAATTTATATTGGCACATATGGATACGCTTGCAGCATACGTTTATGCGCTTATTTTGCAATGGTGCACACAGCACTTTATATAGTGTATTTTCTCACTTCAGTTGTCCTTAATTTTTTATTTTAAGAATTTTAATGTATTCCTGGGTGCCTCTTCTCCCCACAAAATTATTTATTATTATTATTTAGTATTTATATAGTGCCGACATTTTCCACAGCGCTGTACAGAGTATATATAGTCTTTTCACTAACTGTCCCTCAGAGGAGCTCACAATCTAATCCTTACCATAGTCCTATGTCTATGTATGTATCATGCAGTGTATGTATTGGGGTCTAAGGCTAATTTTAAGGGGAAGCCGATTAACTTATTTGTATTTTGTTGGGATGTGTGAGGAAAACGGAGTGCCCAGACGAAACCCATACAGACACGGGGAGAGCATACAAACTCCTTGCAGATGTTGACCTGGCTGGAATTTGAACCGGGGAAACGGCGCTGCAAGGCGAGAGTGCTAATCACTGGGCCAATATTAAAATTTAATTTCTGTTAATCGGTACAATCTATTAAGTTATGCTGAGAGTCACAATTGAACTCCTCAACAAAAGTTCCCTTTCCCTTTTAATGCCAAATGTTCAGTTCAGTTCCTCTGCTCATTTTTTTTCCTCTTCAGGTGGATGAACTGTCTAAGTCAGAGATAGGTCACAAGAACAAATATCCAGTTCATGTCCAAGATAAATGGTTTAATGACAGCGATAAATGGTTTGAATTTATTCCCAGAAGAGATTGTGAGAATGATTTAAAAGCATAGAGACTTTTTTTTGTTCTTCGGAGTAGCTTAGACACAAGACAAGGAAGTCCTCTCAAACAATACAGTCTGCTTTCATGCCACGCTGTTAAAGAGACCAAGCCTAATTTTCCATGGAAGCAACATAAGTCTAAATTGACTAAGGAAGGACCTTATGGTTTTAAAACTTAGCAAATTTACATTACATGTTACAGGGCCAGAGTTAGGACACCTACAAATACTCTGCGTGGTGTAGGTGACTGTGCAAGTGAATGTATTAATATTTTGTAGGTGTACAAAGACTCCAGTTTTAACTTAGCTGCAAGGATAGCAGTGGTTCCTGGATGACTGATTTCTGTGAACACATTTGTATGAACATTTGCAGGGGAGTGTGCGAAGGATTAACTGTCTTTGTCTTTCTGACAGGACATTTGAGGGGGGCAAGCAAAAAGCTCCATGGCAAATTGTGCCAGCTCTGGCCACAAGTTAATCTTGCACACCTAGAAGTCCAGATGTTCCTCGCTCCTCAGAGCGTCCACAGTGACCATTTACCAAAGGTTGTTGGATACCTGTTGGTCAAGAAGTTCCCTGAGAATAGATCCAGAAGCACCCTGTTGCATTGTATGTAACATTTGGACACCCTTTAGTTTGTTAGACAGGTCCTCCCCCCTTACAGTGTCCTTCTGGATTTTGCAACCCCAGCTGTGACACCCTTCCCATGGACTAACTCAAACTTGAATTGCTGGATCTTTTTAAAATCACATGATCATGCCCCCTGGGAAGCCTAATCCTCTTGCTTTTCCTCACCACCACAGCCACCATCCTCCTCCTCTGACTCCTCTTAAGACTCCTCCCTGTTCTCAGGTACAGCAGATGATGACATGGCCCCCTCTCCAATTCACGATAGTGTGAACTCTTCCTCCTCTTCATGCTCACTTTCATCCATGGCCCGGTCAGGGACACATTTCACGGCACACTTCAGAAGAAAGATGTAAGGCATGATGTCACTGATGGTGACTGACCAGATAAGTGATCTATTTAAAAAGACACATCAGTCTACACCCATTGCCTCAGGAAATAAAATAACCCATCTCCCCAGAGACTGTCCTACTGGCCAGTGCACACAGGTACTCATTCAATGCACGTTGCTGCTGGTACAGCCAATCCAACACAAGTAATGTCAAATTCCATCTTGTTGCAAATAATGGGTTTCACAGGCATTTTGTATTGCCACTGAAGCTCAGCAAGGCAAGCCATGTCTGTGTAGGATTGTCAGTAATGGGTAGCCACTTTCCTGGCCTGCTTCAAGATGCCCTGGAATACAGGGTACTTGTCCACAAAACATTGCACAATCAAATTTAAGACGTGCCATGCAAGGCACATGAGTCAATCTGTCATGTTTCAATGCAACAAACTGGTAGCGTTGTCACACACGACTTTACTAAGTAAAGTTGTTGGCCAAGTTTAAGGTTGTTTGGGGTCAGCCACTCATCATCTTGTGTCTTCAGAGCAGACGGCGATGCAGCTTCAGTGTGGCTTTTTGCTTCTAGGCACAACATCTGCAAAACACATGACACAGTCATACATGCAACAGACATTGGGGAGCTTAAAATGCACAGCTGAAGAGGAGGGCACAGAGGAAGACTCGGCCAATGAAGAGACTGCATGGGAAGGACAGTAGGAGGAGAAGAAGTGGCTGGTCTGCATGCAAAATGTGGCGGTGACACACTTTCCACTCAACAGCTATGCAGTCCTTCTTTCCCCACCGTCACCACAATGTTTACCCAATGGGCAGTGAAGGTTATGTACCTTGGTAGCTAAAGAGGTAGAAGAGGTGGATTGCTGAGTGAGTGAAGTAGTCAACCACCTCTTCTGCATTCTGTGAAGTAATAACTTTCTTCTGTATAAGTTCACATATGCCACAGCCAAGGGATGAAGCACCACCATGACCCCCAGTACCTTTGCACTTTGGCCTGCCTCTGCCTGTCATGTATTTTTATAGTGAGTAACACCAGCACAGGGGCACTGTCCCAAATCTAATAATGTTCTTTGGTGACACACTGAGATCACCGAACAATGCGGTCAAACTGATTTTGATGTGACTCTGTATGACTACACGGCGTTGGTCACAGCAGCAGGTAGCAACCACTGCAGCAAAGGGGATATTTTCACCACCAATTTCTGCAACAGTTATTATTTATTTTTTGACACACTGTGGTCAACAAACAGTATGGTCAAATGGACTTTGATGTGACACTTTAAAATTACTCGACGTTGATCACACAGCAGCAGGCAGCGACCACTGCAGCAAAGGGGATAGGTCACAAATTATAATTTTTTTGACACAATGGTATTACCAATAACTCACAGCATGGTCAGTCAAATAGATTTCGGTGTGACGCTGTGTAGAGGCCCGAATGGTTCGCATGCGAACGCGAACACGTGAACTTTGGTGGTTCGCGTTCGCAGTGAACCGTGAACTGTATGCAAGTTCAACCCGCCCCCTATACTACATCATTAGGGTCAACTTTGACCCTCTACATCACAGTCAGCAGACACAGGGTAGCCAATCAGGCTACACTCCCTCCTGGAGCCCCCCCCCCCCCTTATAAAAGGCAGGCAGCGTCAGCCATTTCACTCACTCGTGTGGCTGCAGTAATTAGAGAAGGGAGAGCATGCTGCAGAGAGACATAGAGAAAACTTAGTTGGGCTCTTTTTAGGCTTGTTAGCTTGCTCCTTGCTGATACTTATTGCTAAACGTCACCCCTCAACAGCTCTTTTGAGAGCTAATGTTGTTCTTGTGATCTATTTTTTTTTGTGTGTGTGTGTGTGTGTCCCCCAGACACTTATACAGCCCTGTCAGTCAGTCGCAGCTGGCCCTTGGCCCCTTGGTAATTCCTACTGTGCCACTGCCAGGCCCAGCACATTCAGTGACTACCTGTGTGTGTGACAGCTGCAAATTTGTAATACCAATCCCTGCATATCTACCTGTGCAGTGCACCTACCTACGTGAGCACGACAGTGTTATTATACCAGTCACTGCACCTGTTCATGGTTCCTGTGTGTGAGATAGCTGATCATTTGTAATACCAATCCCTGCATACCTGTTCAGTAGTGCACCTACCTACGTGACCACAAGCAGTGTTATATTATATACCAGTCACTGCACCTGTTCACGGTGTGTTTGCGGTGTGTTACACAGTGAGTTTGGTCTGTCAGTGTGAAGCAGTACACTAATTACACTACCTGATTGATGTATACACATGCAAGATGTTTTAAAGCACTTTAGGCCTCCAATTTAGCAATAAAATATTATTTCTGCCCTTAAACCCTGCTGTGCGTAAAATTCTGATTTTTTTTTATCCCACTCCGCCATGCCCCCCTCCAGGTGTTAGATCCTTTGAAACATCTTTTCCATCACTTTTCTGGCCAGCATAAATGTTTCTAGTTTTTAAAGTTCACATCCCCATTGAAGTCTATGGTGGTTCAAATCAAATGTCAATCACTTTTGCTCAGTGACAATTGACTAAAACAGTGACACAGCCTCACACTACACTGCAAGCACAATATGGCAGAACAGCCTATCTATCACTGTTTCTCCCAACACTGACTAATGCAAAATGGTTGCCAAGATTATGCTTTTTATAGGTGAGGGAGTGGCCTGGATGATGACCAGGATTGGTTGACTATCCTGTCCCACCTGACTTCAGGGTGAAGGGTCAAAAAATGGCCCTATGGGAAAGTATAGGTCGGTACGAACAGTCCATGCTTGCAAACATGCTAGTAGCCATGGTTTGCCAGGAACCATTCATCAGGCTCTGTCAACTCTATCCCTTAACATACATAGCAATTTTGGTGACAATAGCATGTATGGGGCCTTTGCTATTTACCACTAAAATCAGCACAAAATTATGCAAAATTATGTGCAATTACACAAAAATATGAATGGGTTATGCAAAATCAATTGAATTTCCAAATCATAATTGTGTGTGGCCAAAATTGTGAAATGTAGCATAATCGTAATTAGCATGTTGTAAGGCTTGACAAGTTATATCCACAGAATGTAGTATTGGCTGTAGCGCTTATGTTTACATTAAAATTGGCAGCAATAAGTTAATATAGAGTCCGTCACTATATATCAAAAAACATAAAAGATAAAACTCATGCGCCTATGCATAAAAATAATGCACCATTTATTATATCACATAAAAGATTCATAATCTGCATATATACTGTATACTGCCAACTTAGTTACCCAGGTTCAAACCCAGACGTCAAAAAATCTCAGGATTGATTGCCTAGATTGTTCTGCCGGCTACTACCACATACATGCATGTATATATATATATAGGCCCATAAACACAAAAAATGAAAAAATTGAAAAAATTGAAAAAATTAAATTGAAAAAATTAAAAATAAAAATAAAAATAAAATTAAAATAAAAATAAAAATAAGTCTAATATAGTGGTTTATTCCCACTTATAAAAGCTCCACACCACACTTAGGAGTTGTATGTTGATCACAAGTTTCCAGTATTAATCCAGTGCATATACGTGATTGCATAGCTCTTCCGCTAACACAACAGCTGACTCACGGTTTTAATTAGCTCTGCGCTGATGTTTTTTCAGTCTCTTCAAGAGAGGAGAGGCAGGAAGAGTCCACAGTCCTTTTGGAAAGTAACGGAATCGCTTGAGTCCCGGCCGGCAACTCACTGCAGAATTCCCACGTTACAGGCTTCTCACGGACTTCCGGGTCAAGGGATCTTACAACACACGGAGTCCGGGGGGTGACGTCACCACACTCTTAGCCAATAGCCGACGCGTTTCGGTAGGGTCCGCCTACCTTCTTCAGGGCGTGTTCCTATTGGCTGTGTGTTCTCTTTATACTTCATAACCCCGCCCTCCTCTCTCGGCAGTGTTTCAGCAATATCTGTAATAGGCAAATTAATTAGAATGCGTAGATTTCAATGTCCGAGTTTAGTCCCAGTGGAACCCCACTATTCATAGTGTATATCCACTCCGTCTCTTTCCGTGACATCTTATCTATATAGTTCCCACCTCTCCAGTCTTTATCCACCTGCTGTATAGCGTAGAATCTAAAAGTATCAAGGCTTTTTCCATGTATTTCCTTGAAATGTTTGCTTAAAGGTTGTTTTATATTTCCACTTTTGATGTTATTTATGTGTTCTCCTATCCTGGAGAGAAGCTTCCTCTTGGTCCTGCCAATATATTGTTTTTTACAGCCACATTCTATTATGTATATCACTCCAATGCTATTACAGTTCAGATCACCTTTTACATTGAATCGTTCATGTGTCACATATGACTCAAACTCCTGTATTGGTGTATGGTATCTTGTGTTTTTGCAGGGAACACAGAATCCACATCTTTTAAAGGAGCCATTTTTTCTACCATTCCTCATTGTCTGTGGTTCGGATACAGTGGGAGCAATTATGTTTTTAATATTATTGGCCTTATTAAAAATATACCTTGGTTTCTCTGTTAAAATTCCACAAAGCGTTTTATCCTTTTGAAGGATTTCCCAATGCCTGGCTACAATCTTTTTTATATCGTTAGATTGTTGACTAAATTGCATCTTTATGCTAGGTAATGGATATAATTCACTTCCAGTCTTGGTTTTTAGAAGATCTTCACGTCTATATTCTCTTACTATATCTACCGTTTGCTCTAATTTAGTTTTATCATATTTTTTCTCCATAAATCTTTCTTTAAGCAGCTCTGACTGTTCATTATAATCCTCAATTTCAGTACAATTGCGCCTAATGCGCATGAATTGACCTTTTGGGATGTTTGTAAGCCATTTCAACATATGGCAGCTATCAAAATAAATAAAACTATTGGTATCAACTTTTTTTAAAAAAAGTTTTCGTTTTAATCTGCCCTCCATCTATAAAGATATTTAAATCCAAAAAGTTAACTGCACTTTCACTGTATTCACAGGTGAATTCGAGATTGTACTCATTTTTGATATTTAGCCATCCCAAAAAGTCTAACAACTTTTTCTCTCCTCCTCTCCAAATAAACATGGCGTCATCTATAAAACGCCTCCAGAGGACGAGGTCCGCCCCGGGTCCCCCCTGGCCCTCCAATATCAATTTCTCCCAATAGGCCATGTATAAATTTGCGAACCCCGGAGCGAACCTCGTCCCCATCGCCGTCCCAATGCGCTGCAAAAAATGTTCTCCTTCATAAGAAAAATTATTGTGAGTCAAGATAAACATGATGGACTTCTCTATAAACTCAATTTGGTCCTTCGGAATATCCGTAAGTTCATTTAAAAAATAACTCACGGCTTCTACCCCTTTTGTATGGTCTATGATGGTATACAGGGACTTGACATCTGCCACACACAAGATGTCTCCGTTTCTCCATTCAACCTCATTCAGGATTCTCAAAAAGTGTCCCGTGTCCTTGACATAGGACCCAGTCTGGATCACTGCTTTTTGTAAATAACCGTCAACATATTCTGATAAATTTGCTGTCAGGGACCCAATCCCGGAAATAATTGGTCTTCCGGGAGGGTCCCTGACTTGTTTATGAATTTTAGGAAGATGATAATATACTGGGAGACGCGGATTTTTTTGAGACAACCCTACCGAAACGCGTCGGCTATTGGCTAAGAGTGTGGTGACGTCACCCCCCGGACTCCGTGTGTTGTAAGATCCCTTGACCCGGAAGTCCGTGAGAAGCCTGTAACGTGGGAATTCTGCAGTGAGTTGCCGGCCGGGACTCAAGCGATTCCGTTACTTTCCAAAAGGACTGTGGACTCTTCCTGCCTCTCCTCTCTTGAAGAGACTGAAAAAACATCAGCGCAGAGCTAATTAAAACCGTGAGTCAGCTGTTGTGTTAGCGGAAGAGCTATGCAATCACGTATATGCACTGGATTAATACTGGAAACTTGTGATCAACATACAACTCCTAAGTGTGGTGTGGAGCTTTTATAAGTGGGAATAAACCACTATATTAGACTTATTTTTATTTTTATTTTAATTTTATTTTTATTTTTATTTTTAATTTTTTCAATTTAATTTTTTCAATTTTTTCAATTTTTTCATTTTTTGTGTTTATGGGCCTATATATATATATACATGCATGTATGTGGTAGTAGCCGGCAGAACAATCTAGGCAATCAATCCTGAGATTTTTTGACGTCTGGGTTTGAACCTGGGTAACTAAGTTGGCAGTATACAGTATATATGCAGATTATGAATCTTTTATGTGATATAATAAATGGTGCATTATTTTTATGCATAGGCGCATGAGTTTTATCTTTTAAGTTATATCCACAATCAGTCCCTATGCCCCAATTTAGTGCCGTGACTCTGAGTCCAGTCCACGGTCTTCACCTATAGACAATCCCCCATGTGAACAGGACACTGCATGTCCCCTGACTACGGTTACCCCTAGGTCTTAATGTTCAAGGTATACAGACTGAAGTAGAGTGGACAATAACCTCTCAGAGCCCCACTGAGGCAAGTATCAAAGTTCAAAGGCACACAAGTATCAAACTGTAGTAATACCTTAATGATGTGAATGAGGCCCACAATGGTTGCAATCAGAAGTCCAGTGATAATTGGATCAGAGTGTCCAGGTAACAAGCAAAGGTCGGTCCAGGCAGCAGTCAAGAGTATCCAGGTAACAAGCAAGAGTCAGTCCAGGCAGCAGCCAAGAGTATCCAGGTAACAAGCAAAGGTCAGTTCATACAGCAGACAAGAATGGTCAATAACAAGCCAAGGGTCAATATCCAGGAACAGTAATACAAGTATGAATGCACACTCAGCAACTAGCCACAGCTATGCTATCATGGGCGATGACTGGGAGCACTCACTGTGTTTAAATACAACATTCAACCAATCAGTTGCTGGCCACACTACGCACATCCAATCAAACATTAGCCTGATCCTGCCTAAGTGTCAGCTGTAAGAGTCAGCTTAAACTGCGCTGTCAGCTGACCGAAGTCAGCTCACTATTGTTTACCTTTGTGGAGAGCGTCCTGAGAATGCACACTGAGAAACCAGCGTCCCAGCCTGCGTGTCATCAGCGGGGAACAAGTGCCGACAGCCAGAAGTGGACGCCTTAGCCCGGCTCTTGAGGAAACTCCATCAGATCCAGCCAAGTTCCTTACACAGATTACAATCATTACTATTCAGCAATGCAATTGAGAAAGTACCAGAAGTAGACAAAAAAATACTGCATATACAGTTCTGTGGGCCTGTTCACATCTCTTCATTGTAACAGATCACATTATTCGAACATTTAACTAACACATATGGTACGACTGGCACAGTGTCCGTTGCAGTTTACACACATGAACATGTGCTCTATGCAATGCACACAGTGTGAATTCAGCCTCAAGCAGCATTGAACTTTGTTCTACAAACCTGTATGTGCAGTACCTTATACTAAAATACACGTTTTCAAAATTTAATGTCAAATATCCTTTCTAACTCTCCATTTCGGCAATGCAACTTATATCAGGAAACTTGAAGAACAAGAACAAACAGGACCATTTTATCTTAACATTATTGCCATATATAGGTTATCTTATTATAGTAAAGTTTTATGTATTACCAGGCTACTTTTGTTAAAATAATTTTACACTTTTTTTCCCCTTAAAATAACCTTTCAACATCTTTCTTCTCTTGTTAGATAAGGAAGCATATCAAATTATGTCACTTGTAAAAAAGATTTAGTGTTTGTGTACAGTATTTATGAAACTTCAGCACAATGTGTGCAGCCAACTAACATTTTATCCATTGTGATAGCGTTACTTAAAAAATGATAAGTGAAATAATATCACAAATGGCAACTTTTACAACACATGTAGTGAGATCCGATAACAAGACAGCATTTGACCCTCAAGCTGCCCTTTTTGAACTACAAAGTACTGAAGCCCGGCTTGCCTGTATCCGTGGCGCTATGATATACTGAGTATCACGGTTTAACAGTTTTGTTAAGAATCTACAAAATATATATATATATATATATATATATATATATATATATATATATATATATATTTATATATATATCTCTACCAAGGGATGAGCAGCACAAACCGAATTTTATGCAATACTATGCAAAGCATGCACGCAGCACTGGAGGTCCCCAGACTCCATAAGAAATATATAAATACAGAGGGTGCTGCAGCACACAACAGGAAAAGAGTGTCATTTTATTTCTCCCATTTAGCTGACCCCTGGGCTTTTGGCATGGTTCCCACTAGAAGGCTGATAGAAACTAGCATTTTTGCCTGGCTAGAGAAGGACTCACCAGATCGGGGACACTTTGGCGCAGTTGGTGAGCTTAAACGCGTTAAAGCGTAACCAAGAGCCCCTGTCACTGTTTTCCTGTTGTGTGCTGCAGCACCCTCTGTATTTATATATTTCTTATGGAGTCTGGGGACCTCCAGTGCTGCGTGCATGCTTTGCATAGTATTGCATAAAATTCGGTTTGTGCTGCTCATCCCTCGGCTTATATTATTTTCCCCTGTGAGCGTGCATAACCACACCCATCTCTAGCACAGTTAAGCATATAAATGAGCGGTGCTCATAGTTCAGTTAGTAGCTAGTAGAAGGTGAGGTGTTTTTAATTTCATTTCTCCCATTTAGCTGACCCCTGGGCTTTTGGCATGGTTCCCACTAGAACGCTGATAAAAACTAGCATTTTTGCCTGATTAGAGATCGGGGACACTTTGGCGCAGTTGGTCAGGGTTGCTTGTAAACTACGCCAGTGCGAATCTACGCATCGTAGTATGTAGGCGAAGTTTAAGAACTACATGTAGGCATTTCCGCGTAGTCATAGTCCCGCTATGCGAAGCTTCGCTCGCTACGCATAGTTGACGTATGTATTGTGAAGTCAACTACGTGTGCGGTAACTGCATCTACATGGATCATTGCGCATGCGCAGAAATTTTATTGCCCTTTATACGCGTACAATTCCGCATTGGATGGTGGAATGTATGCTTATATTAGTTTACATATGTGCATAGTTAGCAGATTATTGCGGAAATTTTTCCGCATAAGGGCATAAGCGGTCGCATCAACTACACTATGCACTACGTGAAGCTTGCGTATTTTAACGCGTAGTCTATGGTATGCGAACGTACCGAAGTTGCTGATTTTGTAGCCGTAGGTTGCGAATCGTATTTGCGTAAAAATACGCGTAGTTCCAGCGTAGTGAAGTTGGCTGACTACGACCATCCCTGCAGTTGGTGAGCTTAAACGCGTTAAAGCGTAACCAAGAGCCCCTGTCACTGTTTCCTGTTGTGTGCTGCAGCACCCTCTGTATATATATATATATATATATATATATATATATATATATATATATATATATATATATATATATATATATATACATATATATACATGTATATATATATCATGCCCGGCTGTACAGTTCTATTTAGAAAAAATGTGGTGACTTGCATATCATTTAAACAAAACATAATGTTTAAAATATTAAACTTTTCCTAACTCACTTTAGTCAGTCACTGCCAAATTATAACCATGTGCAAAGTTTACCTCCTGTTCTATTCCTTAACCTCTTTGATTATTCACTTGAACTAGTAAGGAAGAACTTTTAGTTCCATGTAAGGTGGTATTCCTCCAGGAATTTGGAGCTTTTGCACATGGGATAATGCTCCCAAAAGAATATCAACCAAACTTGTAAGTAAGATTTGGAAGTACTGTGTGTGTGTGTGTGTGTGTGTGTGTGTGTGTGTGTGAGTGTGTAAAGGGGGGTGCAGGGGTGAAGCCTACTCAACTTTATGAAGTCGGAAGGAGTTCTCTTTGTGCCCATGCCCTTTCGGTTACAGATCCTGCAACTTTTCCACACCCATAAGAACGCAGGTCATCCTGGGGTCACTCGCACTCTGGATCTCCTCACCAGATGTGTTTGGTGGCCTTCCTTAGCATCTGATTGCAAGGAGTTTGTCAGGGAGTGTGTTGTATGTGCCAGGAGCAAACCGTCTCGTCAGGCCCCTGCGGGTACTTTTCAGCCTCTCCCAGTTCCGGGTGAACCCTGGACTCATTTGTCCATGGATTTTATTGGGAAGCTTCCCAAGTCCGAAGGCATGTCTGTCATATGGGTGGTGGTGGATAAATTCAGCAAGATGGCCCACTTTGTCCCTCTTAAAGGGTTCCCTCTGCTCAGGAGTTGGCTGGTCTCTTTGTGCAACATATCTACCGGCTGCATGGAATTCCGGATGATGTGGTTTCGGATAGAGGTGTCCAGTTTGTGTCGAAGTTCTGGAGGGCCTTTTGCCATGGTATGGGTATGAAGCTGTCATTTTCATCTGGGTACCACCCACAGACCAACGGGCAGACAGAAAGGGTTAATCAGGCTCTGGAACAGTTTCTCAGGTGCTATGTGGCCGATGCTCAGACTGATTGGGTTAAGTTTCTACCCTTTGCGGAGTTTGCGCACAATAATTTGAGGAATTCTTCCACTGGACTCTCTCCGTTTCAGGTGGTCTCTGGAAGGTCTCCCAAATTTTCCCCGTTGCCAGTTTGTTCTTCTCCCTTCCCTGCCCTAGAGGACTGGCAAAGAACACTGAAAGATCTTTGGGGACAAGTAAGGAAGAGTTTGGGAACAGCCTTCCAGACTCAGAAAAGACAGGCCGATAAGAGACGTTCTGCTGAGTGGCATTTTGCTCCAGGTGACAAGGTTTGGGTGTCTACCAAACACTTAGCATTCAGACAACCATTGGCCAAATTGGGTCCTAGGTTCATAGGGCCTTACTCAGTAGCCAAAAATATCAATGACGTCTCCTATGTGATTGACCTCCCGGCCAGTATGAGATGTGGTAGGTCTTTTCACGTCTCATTGCTGAAACCAGCAGTGTATGTGGATTCCTCCCCTCCTACCCCTGTGATAGTGGAGGGCCAAACAGAATACGAGGTGGAGAAAATTTTGAAATCTCTCCTCGTACAGAATTCTGTACAGTATCTGGTCCATTGGAAGGGGTATGGTTTAGAGGATAGGTCTTGGGTCTCAAAGGACCACATGCATGCTGAGAAATTGAGAAAGTGATTTCATCAGTTACACCAGTTCAGGGCAGCAGGGACACCGCCGTCACGGCCGGCGGCATGGCAGCGGTTCCCACTACTCAGCCGGCATCTACTAATCTTCTTGCCAACACGGATACTGCACACAGCCTCTCTGTCACCCAGAGGCTGAGGCTTACGCGCGCGCGGGCCAAGCGACAGGACCTTTATGCTAGTAGAAGGGCTGTCAGCTGACCAAGCTGGTCAGCTGACTCCTTCCGCTCTTCTGATTGGATGAATGACTGGGGCGGAGCTGAGGAGCTCTTCCAGTACATATAGGACCTCTATGCCAGTCATTCCCTGTCTGCTGTTGCGAATACTATATGTGCTAGCTCTCAGACTTTAGCTAGATCCTACAGTGTGCCAGAACCGGCAGGAGCTGGGAATCCACACTGAGTCAGTTTCTTGATAACTTAAAGTACTAATTGCATTGTTTATCTGTTATGACCCCTTGCTTGCCTGACTACGCTCTAGTCTTTTGATACTGTACCTTGCCTTTCTGATCTCGTTGCCGAACTATTGCTGATTGCACTACACACTGATCCTGTCTCTCGATTCTGTACTGTCTCTGTCCGTGAGTTGCTGAACCTGCCTGTCTGACTACGCTACCCTCAGTTCTAGGTATCTAGCCTGAGGGGTTCCAGTATTTCCGCTCCTCGGAAATACTGCGCTGCATTAAGGTCTGAATCACCCATTCCCATCTTGGTGTGTTCAGCCTTAAACCGAGGTCTCCTAGCCTTGGGGACTCTCAGTAGCAGCATTGTTGATCACCTCATTCCACCTTGTGATCTCACTACTTTGCAGATTAGGATCTTATTGTCTATTGATCCTTGCCTGCAGTAGTGTCTGTGGCTCATTTGTGTTCCTGGGATTCCTGCTCCTCAGGAATTCCTAATTTGTTCTACGTGTATTCATCATTACTGTTGCACCAAGCACTCACACTTTAGGTGTCCAGAGGTTAGTTCATACTCGCATTATTGATGATTCTGCAGATCATCCATAATCGGGTATATCTGCATTTCTGGCAATTCTGCAGATCGCCAACAATCAGATTCTCTCTGTGGGCTGACACCAATCGTTACAGAGGGGTCTGAGAAAATTAATTTGTACAATGTGTTGCAGTAAAGGCCCACTTTATCAGGAGTTTTGCCTATTGCTTAAGATGCAGAAGACTCTTGAAGCTGTCTTCCCTAAAAATGACCTATGCCTAGAGGCAGAAGATCCTCTTTATTAAAAAATAAATATGGAGGTGCCCAATTGGGTATAAAATTTGTATATAAAGAATGATAATTATAATAAAAAGTATCTTACTGTACCTCTCCAAGGGAAAAAATACTATGCAATTATTGTAATATTTAAATAACTTATACTCATTATACAATCATTGTAATATTTAAATAAGTTAGTAATTATTTCATGCAAATGTATGTTAATGGCTCCAGATATGTATGGACTGTATATAGAAAAAGGTAGAACGTATACACAAATAGAGTATTTTATGTGGTGAAAAACTAACTAGTCAAAACATTGTAGAAGATTAAAAGGAAAGATTTGTTCTTAATACTGTGTTTAACAATAGGATTGATTGCAGTTGGTCCCTGGTGTATGGTAGTGGAGCAAATGTACACAGTGGCGTAGCAATAGGGGTCGCAGAGGTAGCGACCACATTGGGGCCCTTGGGCCAGAGAAGCCTCATGGGGCCCATCCTAAACCAAAGTATAAGCTCTTTATTGGTCCTGTGGTGGTAATAATCACTTCTATGGATGCTTTGAATAGTAGTAAACTAGTAATCATTAACAAACTGTTCCCCATCCCCCTCTTGCACCTCTAATACATTAGATGACCTTGGCAGGTTTTATTGCACCATATCAATTGTTACGTATAGAGTGTTTGGGGAGGGGGGGCAATGTAAAACTCGCACCAGGCCCATAGCTCCATAGCTACGCCACTGAATGTACATTTGTTTTTAGGCACTTGTTGTACTGACCTGAGGTGGCAGGCAGAGATCTCTTATTATTTTATTATATTTATATACAAATGTTATACCCAATTGATTTTTTGGGCTCTCCCTCCCACCCCGTCATTTTTAAATTTGGTGTGGTGCAGAAAGGACCCAAGGAGTGTGACCATCCAGTTCTGGCAGGACCTGGATTACCAAGCTGGGTTGGTCATTTACCAACAGGCGATATACAGAACCCACCTTTAAATTTTGGAGAGATTATTCTCATATAGCACCATCCAACACTCCACGATACTGCATCATTTGGCATCTGATCTCTTCCTATCACATAGGTGACTGTGGATCCTCTCTGAAGAAGAACCACAGTGACTTCAAGCTTATTCTGGCCATTCAGTTTGTTTATGCCTAATTACCAAAATCTATAAAATAAACTGCAAATTATGTTTTTTATTACAAAAAAAAAAATTAAGAGAAATTAAAGCTCTTCTCATCTCTCGAGAGTTGCAATTTAATGTAATGCATAAATCAATTGTCCATTACTAACAGCATATAAGTAACTATGTGCACAACAAGAAAAAACTGAGAATTATGCTTTAACTAAGGCAATTACTTAAAGTAAATCTTGTGAAGTTTTTATCAAGCTGCTTCTACTTTGAAATCATCCTTGTGTTGAAGCTTCCATGCAGCCCATATAATTAAATAGGCTGTAAAATGTCATTGAGTACCAGATGGTATCTTATGGTGTCAACAATTGTTTGTAGCTATAAAGAAATGATTCCTTAAGCAAAAAAGCCTTTTTCTTACTTTGTGACTGTAGCACTAAATGCTTGGCTCTGTTTTCTGAATATGATGGCTATCCCCATGCCTCCAGGCACAACATACACTTTTCTTGATTCATCTTTAAAATCTCATAAGAAAACCATCCAGCTGCATATTTGTTTAGAAACAGATACTTACAAACTAGGTTAATCTACCAGAAGCAATACTGATGAGCATAAAAAGGTTATTTTTGTTCCTTTCATATTATACAGTGACATTTGTTTTTCTTCTTAGTGTGATATGTTAGATGTTAATCACAGCTGGAATAATGTATATGTTTGTAGACAATAAAGCGCTATTGTGAAGGGAATAGTTAGTTTGTTATAATCATTTGAGAAATACATTATAACGTGATATGCATATGTAGTACTCACTTCTTACAACATAGTGGTCTTTTAATGAATAGCTCTTTTCTCCACGCAAGGAGGCACCTTAGACAAAGTACTATCAACATGAGGTTGAGTATTTTCTTGCTTGCTGGTGGTGTAAAAGTATTTAAAGATCATCTGTATTGTTAAAATCACACAAAAGTAAACATACCAGTGCGTTAGGGGACATCTCCTACTTCCCTCTGTCACAATTTCGTCGCTCCCCGCCGCATTAAAAGTAGTCAAAAACAGTTTTAAAAAGTTTGTTTATAAACAAACAAAATGGCCACCAAAACAGGAAGTAGGTTGATGTACAGTATGTCCACACATAGAAAATACATCCATACACAAGTAGGCTGTATACAGCCTTCCTTTTGAATCTCAAGAGATCATTTGTGTGTTTACCTTCTGTCCCCATGCAGCTCTCATCCACTGAATAGTGACAAGAAGAGTGTTTCTTCCTGCAGATAGCTCTGCCCGTGTCTGTAATTCCTCAGTATGTGTCAGCCAGCTCCTTTCACAGCCTAACAGAGGAGGATTTTTATCCAGCTCTCTTCTGTCACTGATATCAGAGAGCAGAAACTCTGCTGGCTTATGTAAATAACACACACACAGGAGTGTGCATAGAGGGGGCCTGGAGAGGGGCGTGCATAACAGATCAGCACTGAAGAGTTGGCAGCCTTCCAGACACAGGGCGACAAGTCCGACAGGGGAAAGATACATTGATTTATTACAGAGACGGTGATAGTAGAACGTGCTGCAGTAAGCCAGAGCACATTAGAATAGGTTTAGGAACTTGTAGGATGGTAGCAAAAAAGGATGACATTTTTGTTACAGAGTCTCTTTAACTAAAAAGGTGTGGAAATATCACTTTGGAGAAACTCAAGCCCATGACCTTTATGCAATTAACTTTTTTTTCCTGAGTGTTCTCCTAGGTGATATTTTCACTACTTGAAAATAAAATGGCTTTTAAACCTCCAGCAAGCAAACTAATACTGAAATTAATTTGACAATACTTTTTCACTTACTTTTTGGAAGTTTTTCCATTGCAAAGTTCTAAAAAGCTATTTTAAATAGAAGATGAAAAATGATCTCCTAGGAGAAAACTCAGGAGGAAAAGTGAATTGCATGGGCCCATGTCAATAACACGCCTTTTAAGGCACCAAAAAGCAAGAGAATAATCAAAATGATTTTGCTAATATATTTGTTCACCTACTATTTGATACTTTTTCAATTGAAAGCTTTTTTTTAAAAGTGAACATGAAAACCTAGGAGAAAAAGTTAATTGACCAAGAGCCATTGGCCCATATGCAATTAACATTTTCTCCTAACTTTTGTCATAAGAGATATTTTTTCATCTTCTCCTTAAAAAAGCTTTTTATCACTTCACAAAAGTACTATCAAAACTATTCTGAATATTTTCTCGCTTGCGGGTGGCTTAAAAGATACTTTAATGATGGAATGTGAAACTGTCACCTAGGAGAAAACTCAGAAGAAATAGATAATTGCATATGGGCCATTGTGTGGTAAAAGAATAGTTATTCACATGATAATAAATGGTAAATTATATTACAAAAGTAAGCTTGATGCGCCTATGTTCATCAGTCAGGATTTCAGACAAAAAAGAGTGTAAACTGGGATCCTGCGTTGTCAGGAATATACTTCAGTGAAGCATCAAAGATAGTGAAAGCAAAAAAAAGAAAAAAAGTGTAAGATGAAAGAAGAAATTGAAGCTCCTGTACTAAAGAACCAGAAATATTCATCATATTTTAGAGCACTACTAAACTTTCTGTTGCACGCCTCTGTAAGTGCTTTTTTTCTATTAAAATTTTTGTTTTCTATAATTTGTATGTTTTTTTTTTCTGTTAACATTACTGGTGCCAGTGAATAAGTAAGAGGTCGGACCTTTGTTCTCTGTCACTACAGGGCATTTCTTCCTGTTTACTTCATTACTAAAGCTTGAAAGTAACACATAAATCTCTACCTTTCCATTGGTGACATGCCTATTGCTATCAGCAAAACAGTTCCCCTCCCTACATACTACCTTCCCATGGGGAAAGAAATGCAGACAGGTGGCAACAGCATATTAACCTTTGCTCTATTGTTACAGCTTTACAAAATCACTGCCTGCTTGCTAGAGCCAGGATCATTTGCATAGGTTGCAGATGGTTGTGGATGGTGGTGCTAAACTTTTTTTTTTTGTATTCTAAGTGCAACTTTTCACACACTACTTTTTACAGACATGTTTGCAGACAAGACAAGGCACAGAACATTTATATTGTGCTTTACTCGTGGTGGACTCAAAGTACTAGAGCTGCGGCCACTAGGATGTGCTCAGTAGGCAGTAGCAATGTTTGGGAGTCTTGTCCAAGGTCTCCTTACGGAATAGGTGCTGACACACATATGCCCAGTGCTATCAAAAGCCACCACATGTGCCTGCAGGTCTGCACACATTTATTTGCAATGGTCATCAATGTGTAAGGAAATGTGCATGCACATGCACTGGTTCCCCTTTTCAGTTCAGCAGTCATGCATAGCAACGTGCACAGTAGTCTTTCTGCTGCCTCTTTCCTAGTGCTTAAGTGATTATGTCTGCACTAAAGAGAGGGATTGTAATCTTCAACCCTTCACTGTAGTAAATCACTCTCACTGTGTATGTATTATATACCTACTGTATAATAGTAACTGATGGTCAATGAGATGCAAATAATTCTGAACTGATGTGCATGATTATGCAAATTTTATATGCAAATGTATGCAAATGGATCAAGTAAATTCCTCCTTGTTGGAAATTGAGTGGTCTGTTTTCAAGCTGCATACATTTGCATATATCATTTACATCAGGGGTCTTCAACCCCTGGTCCACAGCTCACTGCTGGTCCGTGGGCTGTGTTGTGCTGGTCCCTGGGTCTCTTCTCTCTCTTTTTTTCTGAGTGTCAGCAGGTGGCACTGTTCTCATTACAGCGTCAGTTGTGCTCTCTCTAAATGACTGGATACTGAAAAACTCTGCCACATGCTGCTCTACTAAAAGAATATAGAAGATGCCAGACTCACAGCGGTAAGGCTGACATATTCTTGGGAGGGGGCTACATAACACTGGGGGCACATCTAGCTATCTAAACTGGGGAAAGGGCTACCTAATACTGGGAGAACATCTGTGCCCAAGTGTGGTGTGGTTGTTTTGAGGGCCTGAAAAAATTCTGCCACATGCTGCTCTACTAAAAGAATATAGAAGATGCCTGACTCACAGCGGTAAGGCTGACTGGGGGCGCATCTAGCTACCTAACCTGAGAGGGTGGGTACAGATCACTGGGGACACAGTTAGCTAACTGGGAAGGAGGCTACAAATCACTGGGGACCAGTGGTGGCTCCAGGAATTTTTTATAGGGGGTGCTATGCAGGTGCTGGACCAATTTCCGGGGTAGCTGATGACCTGTGCGTCGTGGTCATGGCCGGATGAGGGCGGGGCTAACTGTAATTTAAAGTGAACCCAGGGTGAGAGTGATATGGAGGCTGCCATATTTATTTCCTTTTAAACAATTCTAGTTGCCTGGCAGCCCTGCTGATCTATTTGGCTGCAGTAGTGGACTGAATTACACCAGAAACAAACATGCAGCTAATCTTGTCAGTCCTGACAATATTGTCAGAAACCCCTGACCTGCTGCATGCTTGTTCAGGGTCTATGGTTGAAAGAATTAGAGGCAGAGGACCAACACGGCAGCCAGGCAGCTGGTATTGCGTAAAAGGAGATAAATATGGCAGCCTCAATATTATTCTCACCTCGGGTTCCCTTTAAAAGTGCAACGCAAAGACAGAGGGCCCAAGTTTTGGTTACCCTTTCCCCAGAAAATACACGTAATGTGAGCAGATTTGAACAAAAAACACATTCAATAACCCCAATATGCACAATCATTATCAGATATGACCCCAATATGCACAATCGTTATCAGATATGACCCCAATATGCACAACTGTTATCAGATATGACCCCAATATGCACAACCGTTATCAGATATGACCCCAATATGCACAACCGTTATCAGATATGACCCCAATATGCACAATCGTTATCAGATATGACCCCAATATGTACAATCGTTATCAGATATGACCCCAATATGCACAATCGTTATCAGATATGACCCCAATATGCACAACCGTTATCAAATATGACCCCAATATGCACAACCGTTATCTGATATGACCCCAATATGCACAACCGTTATCAGATATGACCCCAATATGCACAACCGTTAACAGATATGACCCCAGTATGCACAACCGTTATCAGATATGACCCCAATATGCACAATCCTTATCTGATATGACCCCAACATGCACAATCGTTATCAGATATGACCCCAATATGCACAATCGTTATCAGATATGACCCCAATATGCACAATCGTTATCAGATATGACCCCAATATGCACAATCGTTAGCAGATCTGACCACAATATGCACAATCCTCAGCAGATCTGACCCCAATATGTACAATCCTCAGCAGATCTGACCACAATATTCAGAATGCTCAGCAGAACCTACCCCAATATGCACAATCCTCAGCAGATCTGACCCCAATATGCACAATGCTCAGCAGTTCTGACCCCAATCAGCAGCACCACCTGAAAAAGAAAAGAAAAACCCATTTACTCATCTACAGTCAGAAGACCTCCTGTCCCGACCTCCTCCTGTCCCGACCTCCTTGTGGCGCGCAGCTCCCACGATCCTCTTCCTTCACATGGCTTCCTGCCTGCAGCCTGCATTACCCGGCATGCAGGGCTGCAGGAAAATGGCCGCCCAAAGCCCTGTACTGCAGACTCCAAGTCTGCAGAGCAGGGCTTCAGGCGGCCATCTTACCGTAGCCCTGCTCTGCTGCTTCGGGCTGCCGCTGTGAACTGACTCGGCGTCTCTTAGACACCTGAAGTCAGTTAACGCCAGGGGTGCTTTGGGGGTGCTTGGACAAATGTAGGGGGTGCTTGAGCACCTCCAAGCACACCCCTGGCACCGCCACTGCTGGGGACACATTTAGCTAACTGGAAAGGGGGGTACATCACACTGGTGGTACATCTAGCTATCTAACCTCGGAGAAGGGCTACAAAACACTGGAGGCCCATCAAGCTATTTAAAGTGGGGAAGGGGCTACATAACACTGGGGGTACATTTAACTATATATTCTTGGGAGGGGGCTACATAACACTGGGGGCACATCTAGCTATCTAAACTGGGGAAAGGGCTACCTAATACTGGGAGAACATCTGTGCCGGAGTGTGGTGTGGTTGTTTTGAGGGCCAATGGTTCGCCCGCACCATAGGCCTGTTCCCTGCCCAATCCAATTTGCTAAAACACCCCATCGCTGCAGCCCCCCCCCCCCCCAGTCCCCGAAGAAGTGATTGGACTGGGAAGGTTGGAGACCCCTGATTTAGATAATCCTGTTTCAGTTCAGAATTTGCATCTCATTGAATGTCCCTACTGTATAACAGGAAATTGTAGGGAACTGGCATTTTTTTGTCCTACCTTTTTCTTGACACACACACTATTATTTAGAGTACACCTGTAACAAAAAATCTCTGGGAGATAATTGGCTAGGGCTGGGGAAGCCTCATGGTCACAATGAGGCTATCCCGTCCTCTGTAGCCTTTGGGCTCCCCCAAAACTTCCTCGACAAAGGCTGACAAATACTGCACAGGTGCGGCAATATTTACCTACCAAGATCCAGCACAGGCGAAGTAGCGGCTCTTTGTTCAGGTTAAGGCAGAAATAGCCGAGCCTGATCAGATCCACTCTCCTGCACAGGCACAAAGAACTCACGCTTGTGCAGTAGAGTGGATACGATCAAACTCTTCTATCTCCACTCGAACTAAAAGCCGCTACTGCGCCTGCACTGGATTGCAGTAGGTAAATATTTACCTTGCCGCTGTTCGGGGGATCACAGTGCTGGATTGCTGGGATGTTGGAGGACGGGGAAGCCTCATTAGGATCCAGAGGCTTCCCCCTTCCGAGCTAAGTATCCCCTAGAAGGTTTTTGTTTTGTTGTTAGAGGTTTGCTTTACGCAAACACAGCCTTTTGATTTACACTGAACCGATTTTTTTTTTTTAACGGCCAAATATTATCCATACAAAATAAAACTGCAGATACCCAATAAAGAATATAGTATCTATACTTACATCTATACATCTAAAATGTATTTGTTGTGACTATTATTAAAAATCAAATGCAATTTTTATAGTTCTGTGTTTACAAGGGAAAAATAAGCTGAAACATTCCTATTCTGAAAACATTTGTATTACTCTGACATTCAGTGGTTTTAATTACAAGCTAAGTGTATTTTCAGCAGTTGACATTTTCCTTTATTCCCCTTGCATATCATGAAGATTTGAGGAGCACATCCCATTATGTTAGTTAATATCTCTAATCCAGTTCACAGACTGTGCCAAAGACAAATCCTTTCCAACTAAAACTCAATCACAAATGTTCAAACAGACCCCATTTAAATAAAGGTTAACACACTCTCCGGCCATATGAACCTTCCAGTGATTACTTAATTTCGCTAATAACATAGCCATGAGAATTCAAAATGTACAATATAAAACCAAAGTCCTGTTTCATAACTCGGCTTAAATGCAGAGAGATTGAATGGTGTAAGAGGCAGAAAGGTTAGGCTATATTATATAATACCCCTCCTCTGTTAGAATGAATCTGAACACCCTCTGCACTTAACCCTTTAAAGTACAAATGCAATTAATAATTAAAAAAAGTATTTTTCCAGGCTGAAAGATCCATTTGTACAGAAAATAAACATACCGTATATACTCGCATGTAAGCCGACCCGCATATAAGCCGACCCCCCAACTTTTACCTAAAAAACCAGGGAAAAATGATTGACCCCCATATAAGCCAGGGGTAGGAAATGCTGGATTGGTGCAGGCCGCGTGATCCCCCCAGTGTGTCCCAGTATAGCTAGTATAGTGCCCAGTATGGGTAGGTAGTGCCTCAGTATAGCTAGTATAGTGCCCAGTATGGGTAGGTAGTGCCCCAGTATAGCTAGTAAAGTGCCCAGTATAGTGCCAAGTATAGCTAGTATAGTGCCCCAGTATTGGTAGGTAGTGCCCCAGTAGAGCTAGTAAAGTGCACAGTATAGCTAGTATAGTGTACAGTATAGCTAGTATAGTGCACAGTATAGCTAGTAAAGTGCCCAGTATAGCCAGTATAGTGCCCAGTATAGCCAGTATAGTGCCCAGTATAGCCAGTAAAGTGCCCAGTATAGCTAGTAAACTGCCCAGTATAGCCAGTATAATGCCCAGTATAGCTAGTAAACTACCCAGTATAGCCAGTAAAGTGTCCAGTATAGCAAGTATAGTGCCCCAGCTTAGCCAGTATAGTGCCCAGTTTAGCCAGTATAGTGCCCAGTATAGTGATCCCCCGTCCGTCCGCCCGCCCGCAGCTCCCTCCGCGGCCGCCGCTGCTGTGATACACGGTGAGCAGAGCGAGAGGGGCACCCGGAGTAGAGGAAGCGGCCGTCGGCTGAAGAGGTAATAGCAGTGGCAGCCGTGGAGGGAGGGAGCGAGCGGGCGGGGGGCACCGCGGACCACCACCACAACACTAGAGACTCGCATACAAGCCGACCCCCCAACTTTTGACCCCCTTTTTGGGGGTCAAAAATTCGGCTTGTATGCGAGTATATACGGTAATCCTTTTACTGCATTAATGTCACAAAAAATCTATATCTATGATAGAATGAAGCATGTGTTTACAAGTTAAAGGTACTTCCTGCCAAAGTTTTTTTTTTGTACCCCTTTCAGTATATCCCCCCTTAAGAACCCCCTTAAAGGGAACCTAAACTGAGAAGGACATGTATTTATATTTTTAAAATAATATCAGTTGCCTGACTCTCCTGCTGATCCTGTGTCAATACTTTCAGCCTCAGCCTCAGCCGCTGAATAAGCATGCAGATCAGGTGCTCTGACTGAAGTCAGACTGGATTAGCTGCATGCTTGTTTCAGGTCTGTGATTCAGCCACTATTGCAGTAAATAGATCAGCAGGACTACCAGGCAACTGGTATTGTTTAAAAGGAAACATCCATATCCTTCTCAGTTTAGGTTCCCTTTAAGAGTAGTTTTGATGGTATGATTATGTTTCTGTTTAATCAGCAATAAAGATAAACTAGTCCTTCTTTGGAAAGTATTTTCTCCCTAAAAAAAAGTTTTATTTTGTATGCTTATTAAAGCAAAAAAGATATAAAAAATATAAAAATAAGATATAAAAAATAGAAAATACATTATTTATCAGACTTATCTATTATAGTTTTAAAATAAAAAGTGCTGCTGTACATAAAACACACAAATTTATTTGGTTATTTCTCCCATTTATCACAAAACTTAAAGCATGAAGTGGGAGGGATATGGAGGCTGACATATGCATTTCCTTTTAACCATTTAATGACATTGTAGTGTATTAAAACGTCCTGTTTGAGCCTGTTAACGGCAATAGCCCGTTTTAATGCATCACTTGCTCCCGCTATCGCTCCACAAGTGTGTGCGCCCCCCCGCTGCCGTTTACCATTGGGACCCCGTGTTCAGTGATTGGGAAAGAGGATCGAGTGGTCCTCTACCCAATCGCAATGCCTGGAATTAATAGACGTGACCACAAACAGCGGCCACATCCATTCATAAAACAGGAAACAGTCACAGCGTAGTAAAATGTAAAAAAAAAGTAATCACTTCCTATAAAACGGGAGAGTGTTCACTAGCACCATCGAGTGGCCAAAAAGTAAAATTACACATAAAGGCAAATACATACACATAAACTTATTAATATATCAATAAAATTAACAACTTACACTTCCTAAGCCCCCCGCCCCAGAAAAAAAAAAAAAAAAACCCTAGTAAAAAAAAAAAAATCAGTTAACATTTTTTTACATAAATAGTTGCCTTGGGGACTCTTTTTTTATCTATATTTTATGAGGGAAAATCACTTTTATTTTACTACATAGGGGCTTGTAATTATGGACCGGACTACAAAAAAATAACACCTATATTTCCAAATAATATGTTGTCATTAGTGTTGGGCGAACATCTAGATGTTCGGGTTCGGGCCGAACAGGCCGAACATGGCCGCGATGTTCGGGTGTTCGACCCGAACTCCGAACATAATGGAAGTCAATGGGGACCCGAACTTTTGTGCTTTGTAAAGCCTCCTTACATGCTACATACCCCAAATTTACAGGGTATGTGCACCTTGGGAGTGGGTACAAGAGGAAAAAAAAATTAGCAAAAAGAGCTTATAGTTTTTGAGAAAATCGATTTTAAAGTTTCAAAGGGAAAACTGTCTTTTAAATGCGGGAAATGTCTGTTTTCTTTGCACAGGTAACATGCTTTTTGTCGGCATGCAGTCATAAATGTAATACATATAAGAAGTTCCAGGAAAAGGGACCGGTAACGCTAACCCAGCAGCAGCACACGTGATGGAACAGGAGGAGGGTGGCGCAGGAGGAGAAGGCCACGCTTTGAGACACAACAACCCAGGCCTTGCATGAGGACAAGAAGCGTGCGGATAGCAATTTGCATTTTGTCGCCATGCAGTCATAAATGTAATACAGATGAGAGGTTCAATAAACAGGGACCGGAAACGCTAACCCATCACAGATGTTCATTGTTCATGTTACTTGGTTGGGGTCCGGGAGTGTTGCGTAGTCGTTTCCAATCCAGGATTGATTCATTTTAATTTGAGTCAGACGGTCTGCATTTTCTGTGGAGAGGCGGATACGCCGCCGATCTGTGACGATGCCTCCGGCAGCACTGAAACAGCGTTCCGACATAACGCTGGCTGCCGGGCAAGCCAGCACCTCTATTGCGTACATTGCCAGTTTGTGCCAGGTGTCTAGCTTCGATACCCAATAGTTGAAGGGTGCAGATGGATTGTTCAACACAGCTACGCCATCTGACATGTAGTCCTTGACCATCTTCTCCAGGCGATCGGTGTTGGAGGTGGATCTGCACGCTTGCTGTTCTGTGTGCTGCTGCATGGGTGTCAGAAAATTTTCCCACTCCAAGGACACTGCCGATACCATTCCCTTTTGGGCACTAGCTGCGGCTTGTGTTGTTTGCTGCCCTCCTGGTCGTCCTGGGTTTGCGGAAGTCAGTCTGTCGGCGTACAACTGGCTAGAGGAGGGGGAGGATGTCAATCTCCTCTCTAAAGTCTCCACAAGGGCCTGCTGGTATTCTTCCATTTTGACCTGTCTGGCTCTTTCTTCAAGCAGTTTTGGAACATTGTGTTTGTACCGTGGATCCAGAAGGGTATAAACCCAGTAATTGGTGTTGTCCAGAATGCGCACAATGCGTGGGTCGCGTTCAATGCCGTCCTAGGCCGAAGAGGTCATAGCCTAGGGTCACAAAACCTGTTTATTTGGGCAATTTCAATGGTGGCGAGTCTGACGTACATAAATCGCAGCAATGGCCGTTAGCAACGTCTGAATCTCACGAAATGTCTCATGCAGGTAGAAGACATATTGTTAGACTTGGGCTCCAAAGATGGGTTCCCTACATCTCTGCAAACCAGAGTTACAGGGCTCCAAATTTGGTAAAATCCCCCATAGGCTTTCATTGGGCCTCCTATTTACAGTTCCAAAATCTCACATCTTTTCAAAGGGCAATTACTCAGCAGTGGCAAATTTTCTAGCATTGTAGGGACCCTTAGGGGGAACATGACTGGTGAGTTTCGGGCCCCTAGGCCAAAGAGGTCATAGCCTAGGGTCACAAAAACCTGTTTATTTGGGCTATTTCAATGGTAGTGATGGTGACGTACATAAATCGCAGCAATGGCCGTTAGCAAAGTCTGAATCTCACGAAATGTCTCATGCAGGTAGAAGACATATTGTTAGACTTGGATTCCAAAGATGGGGTCCCTACATCTCTGCAAACCAGAGTTACAGGGGTCCAAAATTGGTAAAATCCCCCATAGGATTTCATTGCCTCCCTATTTCACTTTCCAAAATCTCACATCTTTTCAAAGGGCAATGGCTCAGCAGTACCAAATTTTCTAGCATTGTAGGGACCCTTAGGGGGAACATGACTGGTGAGTTTTGGGCCCCTAGGCCAAAGAGGTCATAGCCTAGGGTCACAAAAACCTGTTTATTTGGGCTATTTCAATGGTAGTGATGGTGGCGTACATAAATCTCAGCAATGGCCGTTAGCAAAGTCTGAATCTCATGAAATGTCTCATGCAGGTAGAAGACATATTGTTAGACTTGGATTCTAAAGATGGGGTCCCTACATCTCTGCAAACCAGAGTTACAGGGGTCCAAAATTGGTAAAATCCCCCATAGGATTTCATTGCCTCCCTATTTCACTTTCCAAAATCTCCCATCTTTTCAAAGGGCAATGGCTCAGCAGTACCAAATTTTCTAGCATTGTAGGGACCCTTAGGGGGAACATGACTGGTGAGTTTCGGGCCCCTAGGCCGAAGAGGTCATAGCCTAGGGTCACAAAAACCTGTTTATTTGGGCTATTTCAATGGTAGTGATGGTGGCATACATAAATCTCAGCCACGGCCGTTAGCAACGTCTGAATCTCACGAAATGTCTCATGCAGGTAGAAGACATATTGTTAGACTTGGATTCCAAAGATGGGGTCCCTACATCTCTGCAAACCAGAGTTACAGGGGTCCAAAATTGGTAAAATCCCCCATAGGCTTTCATTGGGCCTCCTATTTACCGTTCCAAAATCTCACACCATTTCAAAGGGCAATGGCTCAGCAGTGGCAAAACTCACCAGTCATGATCCCCCTAAGGGTCCCTACAATGCTAGAAAATTTGGTACTGCTGAGCCATTGCCCTTTGAAAAGATGGGAGATTTTGGAAAGTGAAATAGGGAGGCAATGAAATCCTATGGGGGATTTTACCAATTTTGGACCCCTGTAACTCTGGTTTGCAGAGATGTAGGGACCCCATCTTTGGAATCCAAGTCTAACAATATGTCTTCTACCTGCATGAGACATTTCGTGAGATTCAGACTTTGCTAACGGCCATTGCTGCGATTTATGTACGTCACCATCACTACCATTGAAATAGCCCAAATAAACAGGTTTTTGTGACCCTAGGCTATGACCTCTTCGGCCTAGGGGCCCGAAACTCACCAGTCATGTTCCCCCTAAGGGTCCCTACAATGCTAGAAAATTTGGTACTGCTGAGCCATTGCCCTTTGAAAAGATGTGAGATTTTGGAAAGTGAAATAGGGAGGCAATGAAATCCTATGGGGGATTTTACCAATTTTGGACCCCTGTAACTCTGGTTTGCAGAGATGTAGGGACCCCATCTTTGGAATCCAAGTCTAACAATATGTCTTCTACCTGCATGAGACATTTCGTGAGATTCAGACTTTGCTAATGGCCATTGCTGCGATTTATGTACGTCACCATCACTACCATTGAAATAGCCCAAATAAACAGGTTTTTGTGACCCTAGTCTATGACCTCTTTGGCCTAGGGGCCCGAAACTCACCAGTCATGTTCCCCCTAAGGGTCCCTACAATGCTAGAAAATTTGCCACTGCTGAGTAATTGCCCTTTGAAAAGATGTGAGATTTTGGAACTGTAAATAGGAGGCCCAATGAAAGCCTATGGGGGATTTTACCAAATTTGGAGCCCTGTAACTCTGGTTTGCAGAGATGTAGGGAACCCATCTTTGGAGCCCAAGTCTAACAATATGTCTTCTACCTGCATGAGACATTTCGTGAGATTCAGACGTTGCTAACGGCCATTGCTGCGATTTATGTACGTCAGACTCGCCACCATTGAAATTGCCCAAATAAACAGGTTTTGTGACCCTAGGCTATGACCTCTTCGGCCTAGGACTGCATTGAACGCGACCCACGCATTGTGCGCATTCTGGACAACACCAATTACTGGGTTTATACCCTTCTGGATCCACGGTACAAACACAATGTTCCAAAACTGCTTGAAGAAAGAGCCAGACAGGTCAAAATGGAAGAATACCAGCAGGCCCTTGTGGAGACTTTAGAGAGGAGATTGACATCCTCCCCCTCCTCTAGCCAGTTGTACGCCGACAGACTGACTTCCGCAAACCCAGGACGACCAGGAGGGCAGCAAACAACACAAGCCGCAGCTAGTGCCCAAAAGGGAATGGTATCGGCAGTGTCCTTGGAGTGGGAACATTTTCTGACACCCATGCAGCAGCACACAGAACAGCAAGCGTGCAGATCCACCTCCAACACCGATCGCCTGGAGAAGATGGTCAAGGACTACATGTCAGATGGCGTAGCTGTGTTGAACAATCCATCTGCACCCTTCAACTATTGGGTATCGAAGCTAGACACCTGGCACAAACTGGCAATGTACGCAATAGAGGTGCTGGCTTGCCCGGCAGCCAGCGTTATGTCGGAACGCTGTTTCAGTGCTGCCGGAGGCATCGTCACAGATCGGCGGCGTATCCGCCTCTCCACAGAAAATGCAGACCGTCTGACTCAAATTAAAATGAATCAATCCTGGATTGGAAACGACTACGCAACACTCCCGGACCCCAACCAAGTAACATGAACAATGAACATCTGTGATGGGTTAGCGTTTCCGGTCCCTGTTTATTGAACCTCTCATCTGTATTACATTTATGACTGCATGGCGACAAAATGCAAATTGCTATCCGCACACTTCTTGTCCTCATGCAAGGCCTGGGTTGTTGTGTCTCAAAGCGTGGCCTTCTCCTCCTGCGCCACCCTCCTCCTGTTCCATCACGTGTGCTGCTGCTGGGTTAGCGTTACCGGTCCCTTTTCCTGGAACCTCTTATATGTATTACATTTATGACTGTATGCCGACAAAAAGCATGTTACCTGTGCAAAGAAAACAGACATTTCCCGCATTTAAAAGACAGTTTTCCCTTTGAAACTTTAAAATCGATTTTCTCAAAAACTATAAGCTCTTTTTGCTAAATTTTTTTTCCTCTTGTACCCACTCCCAAGGTGCACATACCCTGTAAATTTGGGGTATGTAGCATATAAGGAGGCTTTACAAAGCACGAAAGTTTGGGTCCCCATTGACTTCCATTATGTTCGGAGTTCGGCCATGTTCGGCCCGAACCCGAACATCTAGATGTTCGCCCAACACTACACGTGACCCGTTCGGCCAATCACATCGCTAGCCGAACGTTCGGGTAACGTTCGGCCATGCGCTCTTAGTTCGGCCGTATGGCCGAACAGTTTGGCCGAACACCATCAGGTGTTCGGCCGAACCCGAACATCACCCGAACAGGGTGATGTTCTGCAGAACCCGAACAGTGGCGAACACTGTTCGCCC
The DNA here is from genome assembly GCF_040937935.1 of Hyperolius riggenbachi. Classification (NCBI taxonomy): domain Eukaryota; kingdom Metazoa; phylum Chordata; class Amphibia; order Anura; family Hyperoliidae; genus Hyperolius; species Hyperolius riggenbachi. Next base: position 95,066,390 of record NC_090655.1, on the reverse strand, counting down.
AACACTAGTTGTCATCATACATTATTATAGGGACATCATTTAAATGGTTTAATAATTGGGACAACTGTCCCAATTATTAAACAAACATTTATTGGTTTTATCCATAGAAGAACGTTTAATTTTAAAACTATAATGGCCGAAAACTAAGAAATAATGAATTTTTTCAATTTTTTACTTATTTTTCCCGTTAAGATGCATTTAGAATAAAAAAATTCTTAGCAAAATATACTACCCACAGAAAGCCTAATTGGTGGCGAAAAAAACCAAGGTATAGATCATTTTGTTGTAATAAGTAGTAATAAAGGTATTGATGAATAAAAGGGAGGAGCACTGACAGGTGAAAATTGCTCTGGTCCATTAGGGTAAAAAACCTAATGAACGGGTGAACTGGTTAAAGGATACATCCACGATAAATAAAAATATCAAAATCCAGCCGTCCTGTGCCCTCGCCACAGCTCCGGTGGCTCCCGGTCTCCTCTGCTGCAGAAGCCGACCTTGCCAGTTTGGCTTCCGGGTCGGCTTCTTGTGAGCTCAAGTGCACGGGTCACGTGGTCTAGCAGACGTCATCGGGTCTGTGCTGTGCAGTATTTTATAGTTTAAAATTATTATATTTTATGGTAATTGTTTCACTTCATCTCCATTTCCATAGTTTTCTTATATTTCCCCATTTGACCTATCCCCCATAGTTTTCATAGTGGTCTAGTGGTCCACTTAGTTTTCCTGGTGGTCTGCCCATATGCTTCTCTGGGGGTCTAGTGGTCCCCATATTCCCTGGTAGTCTAGAGGTTCACTATACATTTCCCTGGGGATCTAGTAGCCCCCTTTATGCTTACCTGGGAGTCTACTGGCCCATGGGTCATGATACACATCACAGATAGTCTAGTGGTTACCCATATGCTTCCCTGGTGGTTTAACGGTCCACCACAGCTTTTCTAGTGATCTAGTAGTTTCCCATAGTTTTTCTGGTGGTCTAGAGGACTCCCATAGCCATTCTGGTGGTCTCATGGTCCCCCATAGCTTCCCTGTTAGTCTAATGGTCCCTCTTAAGCAGAGATGTTAGCAGAAAATGATGCTGGAGTAAATATTACTCATCTGTCCTAGTTTCAGCGATGAGAAGCTCTCCCCTCTGCTAAAATCAGCATCCAGCCTCACACTGAAGCTAAGTACCACATCACAGCTTGATTATGTCATCAAGCTGGCTCCCAACACTAGATGCAATGTGATGCTAGATGCTGATGTGAGTGAAGCAAAGCAAAGCTCACTGGGAGAATAAGAAAAAGTGAGATCCTTTCCTCCTCTGTGCCAGCCATTAGTGATCATCACTATGATCAGCAGCCATCATAGTTATCATGTGGTCAATTGCCAATTGACATGGCTCCTGATTTGGGTGGGAGATGACAGTTGAATCTCCACAGTTGGAAGCAAACAGTCATGATGGGACTGTGAGAACCAAGGTCATTGAATTTGGTGTGTTGGTAGAGATTGAAGGATGGATGTTTTAAATACAAATTGAATATCCCTTTACGATTTGCAGAATGGAATTAAAAGAAAAAAAATAGTGATTCATATGAAATGTTTCTGTTACTCAATTTCATATCTTTTTTTTATTATTATACTCTCTGGGCATTTTTTTCACATATACCATCCATCACTTTTTCCCTAGCTTACGTTTTGTTGTAGCTAGAATTTTGAAACTGTTCCTCGTTAATCTCTGCCAAAGACCCTGCTGGAAACCTTAATTTGAAATAAGTGTTTCAAGACGTATTTGCAAATAATGTTTCAGAAGTTAACTCCCACTCCTGCTCACTATCTAGGTTGTAGTCAAAGAACCTCTGGAAGAAGCCAAAATTAGTCAATTTCTTAAAAAAAAATGTTACAATTGATATACTGTTTAATTTTCTAAGGGTTTAAGCAAATGGAGACCGAGAGCCCAATATAGTGTAGTATGTTTTGGAAAAATTAAGTAATAGTGAAACGTAAGTAATATACTTACAAACCTGGGTTACCCTTTAGGCAACCACTGAAAATGCAGGTAGGGAGATTAGGCCTGTCCCCACTCAGGGCTAAGATGCCGCTCTCTGTAGAAGGAAAAGAAGAGGGGGTTTTCACCCTTCCACCAAGGGTGGATGACTTGATATATACGGAAATGCAGATGCGCCAAAAGAGTAACATTTTCTAAAAGGTTAAAAGTGTTCAGGTGGCGGTGGTGGCCCGGCAGCACCCAAAAACAGACACGATGCTGTTGATTGAAGATACAATAATTTATTTACATACTCCCATTAAAAATGCAACGCGTTTCACAACGTGGGGTCCAAAACGTGTTTGGCACCTCTGTGAAAAGAGGTGCCAAGCACGTTTTGGACCCCACGCTGTGAGATACTCCAGTTGCTCATTGCCTGATGAAGCCGGAAGTTGCCCGTGAATCGCGTTGCATTTTTAATGGGAGTATGTGAATAAATTATTGTATCTTCAATCAACAGCATCGTGTCTGTTTTGGGATAATGCCGGGCCACCACCGCCACCTGAACATTTTTAACCTTTTAGAAAATGTTACTCTTTTGGCGCCTCTGCATTTCCGTAAATTTATTAAGGATATCTGTAAATGAAGATCATATGAAAACTGTATCCTGTAAATATGAACTGAATGTATCAAGTGTGCAAGAAAGAGGAGGGTTGAATAAGATTTACATATTCTCATCCTGCTTACTAGTAAAATGTGTGTTTGTTAGGTTGCAAGAAATATTAGATGATATCTTGATATAAAGAATTAACAATTAAAACTGTACACTGGAGGGGCACATATGCGGCACCAACTTGGTGATATGTGTGCTACATGAGTTCCATGCTTGAGAGACTATGACCAAAACATTGCACAAAAGAAGCAGAAAGGGTGGACCCACAGCTCCAAACCATGAGCTGTAAAGTCAGGGGCATGACCAGGAAGAACCAGACAGCATAGAGAGTAAAGCCTTGGAGCACATGAACATCAGAGTGGCTCTACCAAACTTGCTTCTACTGACCAGTCCTCAAGAACCTACACGAGTTTGGAGATCTACTAGCATGAGACAGACTCTCTCTCTGCAGAGCAGACATAATCAGAATCAGAATCAGAATCAGGTTTATTTCGCCAAGTGCAGCGGAGGCCACACCCAGAATTATTTGTGGTACACACAGGCGTAGAGCTTAGTGCAAAATTACAGGTTTACAACAGTGAACGTAATTGACATTGTGCAGAAGATACATAAAAACACAGACAGAAAAAAATAAAGATAATGTGCAGACATAAGGACCTACGTGGCAGTTCTGCAGGATGACCGGGGGGCCATGCTGGGAGGACTAGCTGCGTGAGGGGCATTAGTTTAGAAGGCGCACTGCTTGAGGAAAAAAAAGAGTTCCTGTGTCTGGAGGTTTTGGTGGGAATAGTTCTGTAGCGGCGGCCTGAGCGCATGTGGATGAAGAAGCAACTACCGGGGTGGAGGGGGTCTTGCGCAATCCTGTTTGCCCTGGATCTTAGCCTGGATGCGTGGAGGAGGTCCAGGGGTGGCAGGGGTGTCCTAATTATTCTCTCTGCAGCATTGATCACCTGCATACCATACAATGATAGAGGAGCAGAGGATAGACACAATTGTAGCCGAGTAGAAGCTTGTCATCAGCTCCTGGGGCATGCCGAACTTCTTCAGTTGTCTCAGGAAGAACAACCTTTGCTGGGCTTTCTTTTGGCATTTGGTGATGTTTTCTCCCCATCTCAAGTCGTTGGTGATAGTTGTGCCCAAGAACCGAACGCTAGATACTCTGGCAACTTCAGAGCCTTCGATGAGGACTGGATTGAGAGGGGGAGGGCGCAGATGAGTATATTGTCACTACCATAAATGGATAGCTCTTCTTTTTGATTTCACTCTTGTCTAACTTTTTGGAGACTAGACTAGATTTTAATACCTATATGACCTCAGCTTTACAGTTTGGCATCACTCATATCTTTGTCTTGTCACAACATATTGTTGATTTATGAGACTTCCACAGAGAAATGGATCATTAACATGTAGATATCTCCCTCAGAGCATAGCAGTCCTACTCTCCAAACTCCAATATGCTAAAATGATCTTAATTTAAGTCAGAAGGCTGAGCTCCACACCCAAAAGACATTTACAGAAGTAATTTACCATAAACCTGATATCCATCTGCAAAAGACATTTTCTATGCACTTCATATTCATCTTATTTTCAGAAACATTATAAGAGAGTTCATATGTCTTATGCCACAAAGAAATACAGAGGTGTACTCACTTTGACATTTTCAGATCCCCATAGTAGATACCTATTACATCATTTTAATGGGAACTGTTAAAAAAATCATACAGATACTTACCTAAGGAGAGGGAAGGCTCTGGGTCCTATAGAGCCTTCCCCCCTCCTCTCTCGGTCCCCTTGTTTCAGCGGCAGCTTCCCCACTTGAATCCTCCACTGTGAGGGACTTTGGAAGTCTTCAGGATCCCGAGTGCTTCCAAAGACAGACTGCACCATACTGCACCTGCTTGAGTGCATGAGAGAGCATGCTCGTGCAAGCGCAGTATGGAGCAACCTGCCTTTTGGAGCCCTTGGGCTCCCAAATATGTCTGAAACCTCTTTCGGTGTCGGAAAGCAGTATTTGACCAATTTACTGTTGAATACTGCTACCAGGGGAGCCAGCGCTGGAAGCCTGGAACAAGAGACCTGTAAGTTGAGTATCTGGCTATTTTTTTTTTAACAGTTTCCATTGACTTTAAAGGGACACTCTATACCATACAGATCCATATAATTAACTACTATGCTCCCTCTGATCAAGCATATTACACCAAATTAAATAAGGAAGGTACATTGATCCAACTTCTCCTTTATGTGGTGAGATTACTTCAGTTGACCTCTAAATGAAAAGATTGATAAACCTAAAATGTCTTCTGATAAACTGACAACATGCTAAAGGTCACTGCTTCGGGTGGCATTAGAGAATATTTCTTAATCAATGCTTGAAGAGCACTTGATGGTAAAAAAGGTACCCCACACATACTTTTTATGACTTCGATGATAGCCATCCTAAACTACATTAGGCTTATCAGATCATGATATGGTATACGTTTGACTTGATCTACAAATACAAACAGCAGGAAACAAAAAACCTAAAGGCTTAAGGTCCGTACACACGCCGGACTGCAGGCAACGACGGGTCTGTTTTCAGCAGACAGTCCGGCGTGTGTACAGTCTGTCGACGGACTGATAAGGCTGTTTCTGAGCGATCTGATGGGCGGATCGCTCAGAAACAGCCGTATCAGTCTGCAGACAGACTGCACACACGCCGTACTGTCGCTGGAACGCCCGCCCAGCGGGAGGTGACGACGGACCCGTCGTTGTCTGCAGTCCGGCATGTGTACGGACCTTAATTGAATCACTACTAATGAACACTGATAGCAAGCTCTAAACAAATGACTATAATCCTCAGCCAAAACACTGATCAAGTTCTAACAAAGAACAAGACTAGATAATGAAAATAGAGTATGCTAATAAACTCATTGTTGAAAAAAAAAAAAGAGAAATCAGCAAAAATCTAATAACGTGCACAGGCCCAAAGTGTTGTGCCATTTGCATTTGCAAATACTTGCATTAAAGCAGGGAATTTTGACATGTACACCTGGTTGAGTGGTCTTAATTGGGTTAGAGAATGGAAGGTAACAATACCCCTGAACACATTTGGAAGTTATACACATGTTAGATTTTCAGCAGAGGTAGCCAGTTGGTACCATCTCTGCTGCGTTTTGACTAACATGCATACACACCTTAAAGCTGACCTGAACTGTGCTTAAAACTATTTACTTACCTGGGGCTTCTTTCAGCCTCTACCAACCCTCCCCCCCCCCCCCCCCCGTAGCTCATCACCATCAGGTCCCTTTACAACTTTTCCTTTTTCCCGCTGTCAGCTCTGTAAGATCTGTGCATGAGAGGAGTGGTCCCATCCAGGCATTCTTCTCGATCATGCTCCCGTTGCTGGGAGATAAAGTTTGAGCACTGCACATGCACAGAATGCTCCCAGCTTATGCAGTTGCCAGCTGGAGAATGGAGGGGACCCATAGGACACCAAGACACCTGATGGCTACCGAGGGCTGGAAGAAACCCCAGGTCAATAAAAGTCAACAGCTTTAAGTACGGTTTAAACCTCAGACCTGGTACATTACTTTAAAGATCAGACATTCTTTAGATGTATGTCTGAAAATAGCACAGTGTGAGATTCCCATGAGATGGGGAATAAATGAAATTTGTATGTTTTCTACGTTTTTTTACTTTACATGAGCAATTAAAAATTGTTAATGCTCTGTGTGCAGTGATTCATGCTACTGATAAATCTGTACAAAAGGCTATGGAAATGAAGAACCCAGTCAATGTATAATAAAGAAAACAATGTGTATTTAATATCTGAATACAAAATGTGTTTTTTATTCTTCTGTATTGTGAACTGTGCGTATCATATTCCTGTTGACAATTCATCATTTTTTCAGCATGAATTGTTACAATAATTTTCTTAATGTAATGTTACTTTATGGCAGATGAAGGATACAGACAACTTAATAACTAACATTTCAATACAACATGACATTGGAGCAAACATTTTTCCTTTTCATGCGGGTATAATGTGTGTCACTATGCTGCATTAATGTGTTAGAACTGTAGAAATGCCTTTACTGTATGTTCTTGTAAAATTGTCTGCCAAGATATTTTTGATGACATTCAATTATGTTTTATTTTATATGATTTCTTACATTTCAAGTAGAAGTATAATACTTGCATAAGTGCTTTTGGTCACTTTAAAGGCATACATTATAATTCTAGAATTTCTAAAGTCTTTCTAAGAGTTGATGGGCTGCCACTGCCAGTAATAGACATTTTGCTGTAGGAACAACATGGATTGCTCAACAGGAAACACATAACAGAGAAGTTCCAGACATTTGGAAAATAGATTGGTTGGTTAGCAAGATGAGGCCAAGACAGTTGATGGAAAGGCTTGATTGTTAAACAGACGGAGGTTAAAGCAGATGACCAACAAGGTTTGGTCACTAATCAGGTAAAAGTCTATCACAAAGATAGAAGATCAAGTAAGGTCAGGCAAGCCAAGTGGTAGCAAACTAGTCATCACAAGCTAGCAAAACTAAGAGCAAGGGCCTGCTGCTTAAAGAAGGTATAAGGTAACTGGGACCAGTGACATAGCAATGGGGAATGCAGAGGTTGCAAGCACACAGGGGCCCCTGGACCAGGTGGGCCACTAGCAGCTCCTTCTTCAACTGCAGTATTAGCTCTTCAGTGGTGCTATGCTGGTAATGCTTTTCTATATAGCCTTTGAATAGTGCTAATCAAAACACACTGTTCCCCTCCTCTGCTTGCACCTCTAATACTGGATGTCCTTGCCAGGTTTTGTTGTGCTATGTGAAAAATGCTTGGTGGGGCAATGTAAGACTTCCTTTGGAGCCCAAAGCTCCTTAGCTACATTACTGACTGGAATACAGAGCAGCAAGATGATATGCACCTTTGCAAGCAATGCACTACCCATGTACATACCAGTCCTCATGGTATCAATATGCCTATGTGTGGGCACATCAACACTTACCTGTAAAAATGTGTATACCAGTGTCTGGGTACAGGATGGTAATACATATTTAGTAGTTTAGCCGGTCTATGACAAGAATCTTACATTTGATTCCAGGAGGAAAAAAGAAAGGCAGGAAGTAAGAGAGATCAGTCAGCCTTAGCTACCAATTTTATACCATTGTGTAGAATGGCACGAGGCAGGGTGAGATTACCGACCAGACAAATTAAGCAGTAGCTTGGGGCCCCATTCAGAGCCTAAGGGCCCCATAAGCCAACCAAGGAGCCAGCATCTTACCTTCTATCAGTCACACCCCTCCGTGCCGCAAGTCCTATCTGCATACTGCTGACTCTGCAGCAGCTTCATCCAGGATCCAGCCCAGGCAAATGAGCAAGCAAGCAGTGCCCATTGCTAAAGTGATGAGGCTGTGTGCCAGCCCCACTCAATCCAGCCCAGTCTGTGCAGTGAGGCATAGACTGATGATGTCAGCAACGTCAGCCACATTGAGCACACTGACGTGATGCAGGCTGACTGCGCAGGCTGGGCTGGAAAGAGCGGGGCTGGCACACGGCCCCATCACCATAGCAACGGGTGCTGCTTGCTCGCTTGCTCATCTGGGCTCGATGACGTACTGCTGCAGAGTCAACAGAGTGCAGAGAGGAGTTGCGGCACATAGGAGCTCCAGCCGAGGATCTGCTGATAGAAGGTAAGATGCTGGCCCCATGGTTGGCTGCATGTTGGGGGGAGGAGGGCAGGCGGGGGGGGGGGCCCAATATGTAATTAGTCCGCTTAGGGCCCCATTCAACCTCAATCCAGCTCTGGCACCAGGGGTGCATACATGTTGCCTCGATGGCTGGTAATTTTGGTACTATTTGATACTACTTCCATCTAGCACTAATCTACCTCTTAATGCCTAACACTAACCTCCACTCCCTGGTACCTGTTTGCTAGTGTCTAAACTAATCCATCTGTTAGCTGATTGACTAGTGATTGACTAGATAAATGAGTAGCCAATCCGCTACTATTAGCTTAACCAGAAGCCTAACTGTTATTTTTAGCCAAATGGTACTTTATCTATGACCATAACTGGTACCCAAGTCATCACCTCAGTCCCATATAGCCATAATTTTACATTGCAGTTGAGGCACCTAACAAGGACGCCCAAATCACATGATTAGACCAATAAATACATTTGATCACTTGACCTATGCAATTCTAGGTGATAAGAAACTGGCTTCATCCAAGTCTCTTTTCACCTGACATCACTCAGAAGTAATTGGCAAATTTAATTCAACTCACTGAGATGATTGTTTAAGCAAATAAGAGCCACTGACTAAAACCTTGCTAGTAGCTGCTGGGTGATGTTGGAGTGAAGTTTTTTTTTTTTGCCATTAAGCTGTCTTTCAGCACTCAAGAACTCAACAATTTTGTTGCCTGATTTAAAAACTCACCAGTGCATTACTCTGGCAAATTCTGCAATTGCATAGGAAATCTTATTGGTTGCTGTGAAAAAGAGATTACTGTTCCTCTCTTCCATTTCTATAGACTAGCTGTTTACAAGTGCAGAATAGGATTACAATGAAAATGTGAAGAAAAACGTAACCAAATAAATTGAATTAAATATAGCATTATCCATTTCAATATTATATTGAGACCTCATGTATTTCTATCAAAAATAATAATAAATGGAGTGCCAGTAGCATAATTGATTTCAAAAAGCAAAGGAAATTATTTTAATAAAACTCATTTTTCTCACAAATATGAACAGAAGATTCAGATGAAATGGGAAATGAAACCTTATTTGAGCAAAGAGGAGAAATAATCATTGAAAGCAATCATGCAGAACATGTTAGACTGTTTCCAAATTATTATTCTCTTCTAAATATACTTTTACGATTAAGTTTACGTTTAAACTTTGCTGTCTTCCGTCTTATTATTCTCTGTACTTGTTAGACTGGTGAATGAGAATTGGAAAGTACCCCTAATTAGAAATGGGCAGGTTAGTTCACTTCATTCTGTGAAGAAGCCAAATATCACAGGTGTGCAATTTGAAAGCTCTACACCTAAAATTATGACATTTGCGTACATTTTTCACCAAATCTGTATTGCCGATAGAGGATTTTTACAGTCGCATTGCACAAAAAATACAGAAAAGTAAAATTAAAGGTGAAGACAGTCATCCAGATACATTAAATGCCATGTCTAGTACTACATGAACAATGCATATTGCATTTCTATAGTCATTTTGGTTAATCTCTTGTGATCCATCTATCAAAATCATTTTAACAAATGAAATTCACATTGTGAACAGCTAAAGAAATATTTTGGATTATTAAGTAAATCACTGTGGGCTTGTTTAACTAAGACATCTTCTTCTAAGCATCTCCTTTTTTATGAAGCATCTCCAAACCTTTCCTTCTACAAGTTCTGATGAAGTGATCATCTTGGCCACACCACACATGGATTATTGGTGCTTCCTAGTGATGGGCAGAAATTTTACATAAGCATAATTTTGCATCACAATTTTCAATTATGATGCAAAATCGTAATTCATACTTTTCAGCAAATGCAACATTAATTTAATCTTAATTCATAATGTTGCATCATAATTTCATGTTTATTTGTAATTTTGCATTTAATTTTATGTTTACTCGTAATTTTGTAATGTTGCACTTTTTATTGTAATTACATGAAAATTAATCGTAATTAATTCTAATTACATAAAAAATGACTGTAATTACACAAAATTGTGTGTAATAGTAAATAAGTTATTACAAAAATTATCCTAATTAAAAAATTATCCATATACTCATAATTAGGTGAAATTGTGCATATTTTTTTGCAATTACAATTTTCTTATAACGTTTGTAATCGTAATTACAAAAATTATTTTAAATTACATAATAATGAAATTTACCATTACAATTATCACTAATGATTCCATTGTAACTCCCAAACTTGGCAGTCTGGTCCCAGTTCGGTAACTACCTGTATATTCTGGTGTATAAGACGACTGGGCGTATAAGATGACCCAGTTAAAATATAGAGTTTGGGATATACTCACCATATAAGACTACCCCTCTTCCAATGCACACCAGATTAAAATGTAAAAAAAAATCATATACTGATGCTTTGTATGAACATCTACTGGTGCTGTACTGTATGTGTTACCCAGTATATAACAGTATATAGTTAATTGACTGGTTGGATTGGTCAACTCTCCCTCTCCCTAAGTGGATTGGCCAGCTCTCCTTGTCTTCTTATTTATCAGAGTGGTATGGAAGAATATTGCAAATGGGATTGTTGGGGGAAGGAAAGGAGGACAGACAATCATCAATAATCCCAAATTCCACTATGTAATTTTAACCAAACCAGCCGCCACAATTGTATACCAATCGATAATACGTGACCCAGTTGTTGTGAAAAAAGGGATAATTTATTAATTGTTTGTGACCTATCAATGCATAAAAAGGTGTACAAGACACATTAAAACCAACAGCGCTGTTGTACACACCTGCGTCAGGGCGCCCACCAGACTCACCACATCATATGTCACCACACACACTGGCCAACCTAAGGAGCATAGGAGGGACCTATCAAAATTAAATAAACTTTCCTCCAAAACGAGATGTTCAAAGATTTTTTGTGATCAGCATCACACATAAAGCAGCAAGTCCAGCAACATGCAAAAAGGCTTTTTGGATGGCAAAGTGATGATATAGTAAACCACATGCAAAGCAGTCCTTATTGCCTATACTGCAGTCATAGAGCTTGTGTCATACTCACGAGTCACGACTCCATAGACCTCATCAGGTTCTTGAAGATGATTAAGAGTCCTCTCCATATATGCTTACAACAGGGGCCCCCATGCGTGATCCACACATTTAAACTCTTATCTCCAGGCAAGCTTCCCACATAGCTGGGATTCCCGGTCCACATAGCATTCCCACTCCACCAACTGCATTAGCTTGTCATGGGCACTTTTCCTGATTCTGAGCGCAGAGGCACCGTCCACCTCTTATACGCCCACCATCCACAGAGATCGTGCTCACACGCTGCAGCTTCTCACTAAGGCATGTGGGTTGTGCATTTTGGCAGGCATTCACCAAGCCTGTTCTCACCCAACACCAGCCGTGTCCCGGTTCAGTCACTGGGAAGCATGGAGAAAGGCTGTTGGCAAGTCCGGTAGGCGGCGAGACGCAGATGAGCCGACTAGTTTCGACCGGTACTTCCGGTCTTCATCGGGGCGGAAGAATAGATTACGCTGTGCCCATAAAACATTCCTCTTTCACCCTTCTAGCCCGCCCTTGTATCCTATTTACCTCCCTCTCTGCCTCTCAGATCTCGCACATGTGCGCCTGCACCGCTTCACTACAGTCCTCAGCAGCGAAGTCTGAGAGTCGGTAACAGGATAGGGCATATCATCTGGCATCAATGACACCTAGCATATAAGACGACCCCCAACTTTTCAGAAGATTTTCAAGGGTTAAAAAGTAGTCTTATATGCAGGAATATACAGTATGTATTACTATCTCAGCATGGACTTTGCCGCTGTGCTTACACTTCTCCTCATTAATTATAACATTTTTGCAAATATAATCTCTAAGTGTTCAGCGATCCTCCCTCATTGCCTATCTCATTCAGTATTTCATGCACATGGCTTTTGTTGACCCTACTTTTCTTAACTGCACTTCTCCACGACAGTGGTAAGAATTCTTACATTAAACAGGCTTTACTTTAATCAGAGAGTTTGTATTGTGGTTTTCTCCTCCACCCTTGGGGTCTTGAAGATTATTTTAATTGATTTTAACTTTTGTGTGTACTAGAATTGTTAAATATTATGAAATTAACTTTTATAATTGTGGTGTAGCCTTTCTATGGGGATTACTTTCTTGTACATTTGTTTGTTGCAATTTTCTTCCCTTGGCTTTGCACTTTACAAATTTGCACATTCAAAACCTTTCTTTTTGTCTCCAGACCTTCCCATTTTGAATTTTACATGCCGTTCAGACTTGGGCTGTATTAAAAATAAAATACATAAAAAGATTGTGATGCTCATCTGTCATCTGTCATATTGAAACAATTGAGATTTCTGAAAGGATACTAAACAAATAATAATAATAAAATAACAATTGTGTGATTTCAGAATTACACGGCACCTGCAGTGAGATTTGCTTTTTTTTTCTAATTCTTGTCATCCTTAATTTATTTAAAAAAAGAAGACACTTGGGTCCTGATTAACCCAGACTTCTCTATAGCTCCCAAACATATCCAGTGGAGATATTGTAGGTGTTTCAGCAAACCTGGATACAGAATGATTAACAGATTGTTTATTATTATTGGGTGAGGGTTTGCCACTTTTGCCAGGATTTTTGTTTTGTAACATCACAGACAATGTTGCTGAAATCATTTACAAATTAGTGATGGCGTGCCTGCAACTGCCTGCATCATCCACATCAAGAATGGTACAGACAACTTGATAACTATTATTTACATCTTTAAATATATATAAGAAAGTCTGAGTTCATTGGAAAAATGTCTCACTGCAGGGCCTTGAAATAGGCTGCAACCACACCACTGTTAGTTTACTAACCTTACAGCAATCTCCACTGTGACAGAAGTGGAAGGTAGCAATCTTATATCAGGGATTAAAAATGAGTGACAAATCATCTAGCCTTGAACAATCTATATTCCTGCAGCAAAGCAGGAGCTTCTAAAGAATTTCAAAGCAGCTGTATTCCTAATAACGGGACTGGACCGAGGCAGAGGCAGGAAAGGCACCAGCCACTGGGTGCACAGCCTTGAAGGCACACCCATGCTTGCTTGCACGGTTGGTGTAGAGTAGCAAGCAGAGATTGTAGAAGTGCTACTCATCTCACTGAACCAGAAACTCAGCCATGTCACAGGCTCGCAGCATCTTTTCTCTGTCTGCCTCTAGTGGTGTCTCTCATTATGTGCATCACTAAACTGAGACCAGAGGAGTTGCTGCGAACCTGCAACATGGTTTAATAACATCCTGGCGTGGTGAGGTGAGTAACACTACTACAAGCTGTGCTCACGACTCTGCATGTATGGTGGGGGCTGCCAAATTCTGAGGATGATATTGCTAATGACTAGCTAAACTGGGGAGGGAGCCACCTAATACTGGGGGCACATCTACCCACCTGTACTTGGGAAGGGCAACCTACTTAGTACTGTAGCTACACTGGGATGGCCACTATTCAGGGGAGAGGGGGTTGAATCTCCACTTGTCCCAGCCCTGTCTAATAAGGTACAAAGTGTTTCCCAGGCTGGAAATTAGTGTGAACTTTCACTCAGCATGGAATTTGTTATGTCATGTGGTGGCAGATTAGAAGAAAAAGATAATTTTTAACAGCTTGGAGAACAAATACATTGGAGCACATTTTTTTCCACTCCAGACTTGCTAACTCCATTGTGACATCCCAAAATTAGATGCTTGGAGATGAAATGAGGCCCATACTGTATATTTATAATGATTTATATTTTTATGCATTTTGAAATTATGCAATCCTATTTTTTTCAACAAAGACAATGCATAATTTTCATTCTTTAAAAAGAAGCAGCCTTGCTAATCACCGTTATGTGTTCACAGATCAGATCATGAAATCTCTTGCTTGTAGGTCTAAAATGAATGTAAGTATCATTATGTCATGGAATATTTATGTTTAACAGACTGACACATATTTATCCCAATGTACTAATTAACAGTTCTAAATATATGTGCTGGTGACCCTTACAGCTAGTCAGATATACAATAAGTCACTTTAAAAAAATTGACTTCCTTCTATGTTTCTCAGAAAGAATAAGATTCTCCTATTAGTGACATTCAAGCAATATCATCTGTGTTGTTAGGTTTTTTTTTCATGAGTACTGCTGCTAATGCCACCAAAAAAAAGCTGAGCCTAACTGCACTTTTGCAACTTCTTGTCTAACTACAGATTGAAATAACAAAACTTTTTTTTTTTTTTTTTAAAGAATATCCAGTCCAGGTTTGCTGCTTGAAGCATCCCCTGTTTAGATACCTTAAATGTCTTATAGATGAATTACTAAATCAGGACATACTTCAAGATGCCTTCGTAGCTTAGACCCTAATTGTTTTCAATGACCTGTCAGCAGAAGACAACTAATTTTGACAAATATGATTCAGTTTTAATGGATTTAGTTTAAGAACTCTCTCCAGTTCAAGCTTCATAGTAAAATTATGGAATGAATGAATGGAATGAATGGAATGAATGAATGAATGGAACATTTCAAACGTTTCCAAAAGAAACTGTATATTCTTTAAAATGATACAATTAGCATTAAAAAGGGGAAACATCCTTCTCGATCCTAAATGGCAACTAGTTATAACCCAAATTCAACTATTTATTATTGAAATTGTTTGTAGTTTACTGTATTTTCTTCTTTTGCAAAATATCCAGTCCTTTTTTTACACTTGTCGGCTATATCTGCTCGAACTAATTTTGATGAGAAGCTGTACCCCATATTCACTACCCTCATAGTAAAGAATATGAATTGAATTCAACCCCCAAACCTGTAAATACTTAAAACAGCTTTCACCATTTATCCTCCAAACTGCTCCATTCCACATTGGGTCCCCTAATGAAAACCTTCATTGTAAACTCTACACTTAAAGAGACTCTGTAACAAAATTTTATTTCGTCTATCTTATAAGTTCCTATCCCTGTTTTAATGTGGTCTGGATTACTGCAGCCTTTTCCAGTTGCACTGTCTCTGTAATATATCTAATCTTCTTTTCTTTGTCAAGAGGGTTGCCGACCCACGGAGGAATGCACTGCCTCTGCTGTGATAGGGAGAAGTTATGCACACCCCCTCCATGCCCCCTATGGTCTCCTGTGTGCTGCGTGTATGAGTCACAGGTAAGGTCTCTGCTCACAGCCAGCATGTCTGGGAGGCTCACAAAGCTGTGACCTTGTGAACATCTGTGAGTGCAGAAAGATCAGTTCAAAGCCCAGACAAGAAGCTAAGACAACAAATTGGAATAACATTCCAGCAGTCAAGTTAGGCTTGAGAGGAGCTACTGCAAACGGGGACCTGCTCTGATGATGTACATCCTGTTTGGTGGTCATCTTCAATGTTTACAAAAACAATGAATAAAACAGTGATTTTATCACCAAAAAAAGAAGCGGGGAGCAGCAAAAATGTCACAGAGGGGGCTAGGAGAAGACAACAAACAGGCTGGTATGTTTATTTAAGTAAGATTTTTACAGTACAGATTCCCTTTAACCTAGCTGTAACGATCGGTGTAACACAGAGAGGGTCTGATTACCAATGAACTGCAGTATCACCGAGAATACAGAATATACCCGATTATTGATGATCTGCAGTATAATCAGATATACAGTATCTACTAACCTCTGGACACCTGAGATATGCGAGTGTTGGTGCAACAGTAATACTTTGAGTACTGCACCTCAGGAGAAGGTACAGATGCAGTAAGGAGTACTGCACGGAAGTATGTTCCTTCCGATGGCCTAGACTCTCCCGGAGGAGGGGCTAGGCTGAAAGTAGGAAGGACAGAGTGTGAGTGACACCAGTGAGAGGGTGTCACTAACAGGTCTGGGAACTGCCTCTAACAGTAAGGCCAGTTCTCGAGGTCGGGCAAGCCAGGTCGTTAACACACAGACAGATAAGGTACAGATTCAGGAAACAGATACGGAATCCAATGAACAGGCAGGGTTTGGCAACGGAGTATCAGAATAGCAAGGTACAGAATCAGGAGGCAAATACAGAGTCCAGGAACGAGCAGAGTTTGGCAACAGGATTTAAGAAATAGCAAGGTACAGAATCAGAGTTCAGAGGAATAGTCAGGCAGGCAAAAGGTCATAACAAAAATACTACAGTTCAATACTCCTAATGCTAAGGTGTGAGCTCCTTGATGTCAACACCTTTGGAAACTATGCTAGAACACAGAAACAGACAAGGCCTGAGTGCTACCATGTAGTGATCGCAACGCCAGACACCAGAGAAATGACCAGCACCCAGTATATATACTATAGCGCTCTCCAGCGCCACCCCTAAGTGCTGGACCAATGGAAGGTGGTAAAAATGTCAGCTGACCAGCTTGGTCAGCTGACTCTTCTCTGGCTGTCAGATAAGCTCTGCCTCTCAGCGCGCGCGTCCTTCTGAACCTGTGTGGACTAGCAGTCCCAGCCACACCAGACATGTTTTGCAATGTATCCGCTGATTCGGGCGCGGGGGCCGCCGCACTGCTCTCCAAGCAAGCGTCGGCTTCTCCGCATCCAACCACAGTGTCAGTAATATTGTTATGCGCACAATCCGCCGCATCCAACGCAGACTACACCGCTCTGCCCATGCGGCATGCGGCGGTTTCTTCGCGTTGTGCCGTCATGTTGGACGCGGAAACAGCCGCCTCACTCTGAGCACTTGCAGCGGCTTTTCCGCGTTTCCTCACACTAACTTACCATCATGTACCTAGAGCTGTGCTTATGTCAACAACTTCTGGTGCACAGAGACCTGGCTTAATGGCACTTCGAGATGATAATCCAAAAAAAAGCAACGGAGAGGTGTCAACTGGCTGTGGGGCTTGTGTAGTAATGTACCTGTCAGGATAGTGAGCCAGAGGAAGGGCAGGGGCTTTATAGCCAGACCAGCAGCCAGTACAGTTGTGCCATAGTTTTCCGACAAACCACAGCATAGGCAGTTCACCCATGAAGTTTTGCCTGTGAACAGCACCACAGCAAGTTTGACCAACACTTACAAAATCTGTATGAGGTAAGTGAAATGTACATGGGACAACAAAAGCGACACTTTACAATAACAAATTATCTATCTATCTATCTATCTATCTATCTATCTATCTATCTATCTATCTATCTATCTATCTATCTATCTATCTATTTATCTATCTATCTATCTATCTATCTATCTATCTACATGCAATTTTTAAAGTGATGGTGCTCTGTTCCCACTAGCATGATGTGATCCTTGAGGAATTGCAAATGCACTGCAGCTGAAGTTTAGTACCTGCTCCATGCCCATTGATTTTGATATAAAGATACAAAAAAATGACCGGCACACCAAGCTAGTGAATTGCTTAAATCTTGTGTTTATATGATATAATCATCAATGAACAGGATGGTCACAAAGTACAATGGGCTGTGGACAACAGATCACGGCCCAGTAAATGTACACTCAGTTAGTGGTAACAATAATGGTACAAAGCTGAACAACAAAGACAAGTACAAGACGTGGATGGTTACATAAAAAACATGCAATCACTACATGAGATCAGCAGCAGCTGTGAAACGCATATAGAGCTAGTGCTGGGAGCAAACAGTATATCTGATCAGGCTAGTCAGTGGCGTACCTAGGGCATTTGACACCCGGTGCTGGGTATTAAAAAGACACCCCCCCCCCCCATTAAAAAAAAAAAAAAACAGCAAATGTGGCATGCTAAACGTGACACGGCGGGTAATGCCAGGTGTAGGCTCGCTCCCCCCCCTAAAGTTGTCCTTAGTATAGTATAGTGGCACCAGTATAGCTAACAAAAAATGGGTGCGGTTATAACATGCGGCGCGCATTGCGCGCCGCGGCGAAAAATGGGCGTGGCCATGACCGGATGAGGGCAGAGCTAACTAATTTAAAGTGAACCCGGGATAAGAGTGATATGGAGGCTGCCATATTCATTTTCTTTTAAACAATAGGCAGCCCTGCTGATCTATTTGGCTGCAGTAGTGAACTGAATTACACCAGAAACAAGCATGCAGCTAATCTTGTCAGTTCTGACAATATTGTCAGAAGCCCCTGACCTGCTGCTTGCTTATTCAGGGTCTATGGTTTAAAGAATTAGATGCAGAGGACCAGCACAGCAGCCAGGCAGCTGGTATTGCTTAAAAGGAGATAAATATTGCAGCCCAATATTATTCTCACCTCGGGTTCCCCTTAAAAGTGCAACACAAAGACAGTGGGCCTTTCCCCAGAAAATTCACATAATTGTTCAGGTTTTCTCAAGAAAATACACGTAATGTGAACAGATTTGACCAGAAAATAGTTCAATCATGTCGGCAGATTTGCCCAAAAAACACGTTCAATCATGTCGGCAGATTTGCCCAAAAAACACGTTCAATCATGTCGGCAGATTTGCCCAGAAAATACATGCAATCATGTCGGCAGATTTGCCCAGAAAATACATGCAATCATGTCGGCAGATTTGCCCAGAAAATACATGCAATCATGTCGGCAGATTTGCCCAGAAAATACATGCAATCATGTCGGCAGATTTGCCCAGAAAATATATGCAATCATGTCGGCAGATTTGCCCAAAAAACACGTTCAATCATGTCGGCAGATTTGCCCAAAAAACACGTTCAATCATGTCGGCAGATTTGCCCAGAAAATACATGTAATCATGTCGGCAGATTTGCCCAGAAAATACATGCAATCATGTCGGCAGATTTGCCCAGAAAATACATGCAATCATGTCGGCAGATTTGCCCAGAAAATACATGCAATCATGTCGGCAGATTTGCCCAGAAAATACATGCAATCATGTCGGCAGATTTGCCCAGAAAATACATGCAATCATGTCGGCAGATTTGCCCAGAAAATACATGCAATCATGTCGGCAGATTTGCCCAGAAAATATATGCAATCATGTGGCAACCTGGCCAGAAAACACTTCAATCATGTAGCAGACCTGGCCAGAACAGTCGATACACCTGCTAATATAAATTAAATAAAAATTTACTCACCTGAAGCAGCAGCAGACCTCCTGTCCCGGCCTCCGTCCGGCGCGCAGCTCTCACGATCCTCTGCAGCCAGCAACTGAAACTCCCGCGGTGAGAGCAGGGCTACGGGAAAATGGCGCCCGAAGCCCTGCATTGCAGACTCAGTCTCCAGAGCAGGGCTTCGGACGCCATTTTACTGTAGCCCTGCTCTGCCGCTGTTGGAGCTGCGGGCTGCTGCTGTCAGTGAACTGACACAGCGTCTATTAGACGCCGAAAATCAGTTCACGCTGGGGGTGCTTGGACAATATTAGGGGGTGCTTCAGCACCCAAACCACCCCCCTGGCACCGCCACTGCCCCAGTATAGCTAGTATAGTTGCCCCAGTATAGCATAGTGGCCCCAGTATAGTTTAGTGTAGCATAGTGGCCCCAGTGTAGCATAGTGGTCCCAGTGTAGCATAGGTGCCCCCAGTGTAGCATAGTGGCCCCCAGTGTAGCATAGTGGCCCCCAGTGTAGCATAGTGGCCCCCAGTGTAGCATAGTGGCCGCCAGTGTAGCATAGTGGCCCCCAGTGTAGCATAGTGGCCCCCAGTGTAGCATAGTGGCCCCCAGTGTAGCATAGTGGCCCCCAGTGTAGCATAGTGGCCCCCAGTGTAGCATAGTGGCCCCCAGTGTAGCATAGGTGCCCCCAGTGTAGCATAGTGGCCCCCAGTGTAGCATGGTGGCCCCCAGTGTAGCATGGTGGCCCCCAGTGTAGCATAGTGGCCCCCAGTGTAGCATAGTGGCCGCCAGTGTAGCATAGGTGCCCCCAGTGTAGCATAGTGGCCCCCAGTGTAGCATAGGTGCCCCCAGTGTAGCATAGTTGCCCCCAGTGTAGCATAGTGGCCCCCAGTGTAGCATGGTGGCCCCCAGTGTAGCATGGTGGCCCCCAGTGTAGCATGGTGGCCCCCAGTGTAGCATGGTGGCCCCCAGTGTAGCATAGTGGCCCCCAGTGTAGCATAGTGGCCGCCAGTGTAGCATAGGTGCCCCCAGTGTAGCATAGTGGCCCCCAGTGTAGCATAGTGGCCCCCAGTGTAGCATAGTGGCCCCCAGTGTAGCATAGGTGCCCCCAGTGTAGCATAGTGGCCCCCGGTATGAGGGAAGCTTGGAAGGTGGGGTGGCGGGGTCCCCTCCTTCCGGCGCTTCCCCCTCCTAATTAGCAGCAGCCAGCAGCTTAGCGAAGCGGGCGGGGAGGACTTACTCACCTGCTCCAGGCGATGGCGCATAACGTCATCCTCACGTGACGCTGGTCTCTCTGTCGCTCACTGTGCTTCCGCAAATCAGGAAGCACAGTGGGCGGTGGAGAAGGTGGAGACCAGCGTCAGGTGACGATGACGCTATTTGCCATCGCCTGGAACGCAGGAAGTAGGTGAGTAAGTCTTCTCCGCCCGCTCCTGCCCGCTCATCAAGCTGCTGCTAATTAGGAGGGTGAAGCGCCAGAAGGAGGGGACCCAGGTGAGGGAGGTGGGGGGTCCGGCCCCCCTCCCCGCCGCTTTCCCCGCCACCCCTCCTTTCCGGGTTGCTTTCCCCCTCCTGTCCGGCCGGCACAGGCCTCTGTGGGGGCCTTGATGACACCCCCTGGGGCGCCCGACACCCGGTGCGGGGCGCCCCATGCCGCCCTATGGTAGGAACGCCACTGAGGCTAGTGAATCTACCCAGTAAGGCTCTGAGCTTCTGTCAGCGTTTCAGAAATTAGTGCAGTGATCAGCAGAAGGAATGTCCATATTTACCCTGACAGCGCTGTTTCGTTCTCTTTATCAAAGGGTATAGGAAGAGTCCCCAGGCAGTGCTGTACTGTGCAGCGAATATACCGCTTGTTAAATAGCGGCCTAGAAGGCCCCTGAGCCAACGCTGGACACCGTGGGCCGGCCCATTGACGCTAATGACGTCACGCGGCTTCCTGCCGCGACGTCAGAGCGTCACATCCGGCTCCAATGCACTGGGACTGGCTCCAGCCAGCCATGCGCAGCCAGCCTTGCCAGCCACAGCATGGACGGCAGGCGCCCCTTGTCCCAATGGTGGAGTCAGGTACTGCAGCTTTATACCAGAGCATGTGAATACATTTAAAGGACAGTGAGACATAGGCTGTAGCGCTGCAGGATTTTGATGGTGTCCAGCTTGTCAGCAGATGTCAGTGTCCAGCAGAAGAGGCTCGAGGGATCTGTAGAGCAAATTAAGAAAAAGGATATTAAAAATCACAAATTGATTATAGCAACCTGGGGGAAAAAATGAATAAACTGGGGCTAGGATTGCCACTAGAAATGTGACAGGGAAAGAAATATAATGGAACTTAACCACGCTCAGCGGGGAGAGATTGGCCGACACCCAGTATCCAAACACACAGCACCGCGCACGGTGCCACAAAAATTAGGTAGCCTGGATCTAAAGAGATCACAGGCAATGTGATGCACGAGATTAATGTTGGACTTAGCTAGAAAAAAATAGCACCCTCTAACAGGAAATAAACTATGAAAAAATGAAAAAACTATAAGACATATTAGAAAGTGGCGGGGATGAAACATGTAATGGTTAGGTAATGACCTATCGGGTAAAAGGGGCCAAGCTCACATCCTCATTCATCCCTAACGGGACTTTGCTTTTTAGTTTATAAATCCAAAAAAGTTCGCGTTGTAGAAGTTTGAGTTCTAGATCCCCACCCCTATACGATGGGCTCACCAGTTCCAGCACCCTGAACCTCAACTGGGATACACTGTGACCAGCCTCTAAAAAGTGTTTCGCAACCGGTGAATCAAGATTCACACATCTGATATTGCTCCGATGCTCGCTGATGCGAGTTCAAATGTCCCTTGTGGTCTGCCCCACATAAACTTTGCCACAAGGGCAACTTAAGCAGTACACCACATTTTTGGAGGAGCAATTCGCAAAATCGTCTAACGGTATGGCTTTGCCAGTTTGTGGATGGGGGAAGGATGGACCCCGTCTAACGTAACCACATTGGACACAATGTCTGCAAGGAAACATGCCTTTTGGTCGTGACAAATTTGAAAGCCAATTACCTGTATTCGTAGTTGGATTTTTGATGCTCCTGGCATGTACCAGGGAATCACGTATGTTCCTAGAGCGCCTAAAAGCACAGATTGGTTGCTCTTGAAACACTTGGGCCATGGTTGGGTCAGTATTCAGTATATGCCAATGTTGGCGAATGATCCTTTGAGCCTGCAAAGATAACGGAGAATAAGTCAAAATCACAGGAATTCGATTGCATGATCTATTAGGTCTGTGTGTTAACAATTGATTCTGATCCCTGGCGGCTACACGTGAAAGGGCCCTATTAAGAAGACTGGTCTTATACCCTCGCTCTTTAAAGTGATTATACATCACTCCTGCCTCCCTAAAGAAAGCCTCATCAGTAGATGAAATGCGTCTCAGACGCAGAAACTGGCTGTAGGGAAGTCCATTCTTGAGGCGTTCAGGGTGATAACTCTTTGCCGAGAGATAGGTATTCTTATCAGTCGGCTTGCGATAGGGGGCAGTTTTAATCCTACCATCTGCTAATTGGACCTTTACGTCCAAAAAGTGTACTTCTCTCGTACTGTACTCAAGGCTAAAAGAGATCGTGGGGAAGCTATGGTTTAGGTGGTCCCTAAAAATGAGTAATTGGGATTCTGAACCTGCCCAGATAAAGAAAATGTCATCTATGTACCTCAGCCAGCACAAGGCCTGACTGAGGTACAGTTGGTGAGTATAGACAAATTGCTCTTCGAAGAACTCCATGAACAGGTTTGCATACTCCGGAGCAACATTGCTCCCCATAGCAGTGCCCTGTAGCTGCTGGTAGAATGTCCCCTCAAAGCAGAAATAATTCCGCTTCAAGACCAGATTCAGTAGGGCCAAAAGAAATTCAGACAGGGCCGGATGTATGGACATTTTGTCCAGATTCTGTTGGATTACCTCAATCCCTGTATTGTGCGGAATGGATGTGTACAGACTGGTGACGTCCATAGTACAGAGGAACACTGGAGATGGAAAGAACCCAAAACCTGACAGTCTAGAGAGAAAGTCTGTGGTGTCCAACAGAAAGGAGCGCATTGCCGTCACCCGAGGTCTTAGAACTTGGTCCAGAAGCACAGCCAGTGGTTGAAAGACTGAGCATGTGCCCGCCACAATGGGTCTACCAGGAGGATTCACCAGAGATTTGTGGATTTTAGGAAGGATATAAAAAAGAGGTATAAGAGGAAATGGAGTGGAGAGAAAGTCAGAGAGTTTGTCAGAAATAATGCCCACCTCGGAAGCATTAGAGATGAGAACATCAATTTCATGTTTGACTGAGGCTGTTGGGTCACCTGGAAGTTTGAGATATACATTAGTATCATTAAGTTGTCGCATGACCTCACGTCAATAGTCTGTGGCATTCATGATTACGGTGGCCCCAGACGCCGCCCCCAAACTCCAGGCAATCCACCATCAGAGTCTAGTTCAGGCGAGGGCTCCTCGGGCTCAGGGGCTTTTTTAGGATCACGCCAACGGGGCAGAGGGGGAAGAGGAAGAGGACGAGGAGGGGCAGAAAGCGCTCCAGCGGATCCCAGAGTGTTGAGGAGCCACACCCAGGGGAGGACCTAGTGGTTAATCTATCATCATATACCCTTACCAACTCTGAGAAAAAGGTACTTGGCCGTGGATTGGGATTTGTGCCCACCCACCCTGGTAACTTACTCGAGCTTGATTGTGATTTGTTTAACTTTTTTAGGACACTACGCATCAAAGCTTTTTTCAACAAATCCTCCACCTTGAACACTCAGCCTTCCCAATCCATCAACCTCTTTCCTCCAGAAGTTGACCTCACCATGTGTAGATCCAAAAGTAAGTGGCAGCCACCAAATTCTTCTCCAGCAGTGGAGACCTTTATCAACATGGTTCAGCGTGACCTTGCCTCTGTCGGCCGGCAGGGACATCGGCCATACAGTAATCTACCACGACATGAGCGGGAAGCGCTCAAATCATTGAGTGACAACACCCAGCTAGTGTTCAAGCCGGCTGATAAAGGTGGGGCCACCGTAATCATGAATGCCACAGACTATCGACGTGAGGTCATGCGACAACTTAATGATACTAATGTATATCTCAAACTTCCAGGTGACCCAACAGCCTCAGTCAAACATGAAATTGATGTTCTCATCTCTAATGCTTCCGAGGTGGGCATTATTTCTGACAAACTCTCTGACTTTCTCTCCACTCCATTTCCTCTTATACCTCTTTTTTATATCCTTCCTAAAATCCACAAATCTCTGGTGAATCCTCCTGGTAGACCCATTGTGGCGGGCACATGCTCAGTCTTTCAACCACTGGCTGTGCTTCTGGACCAAGTTCTAAGACCTCGGGTGACGGCAATGCGCTCCTTTCTGTTGGACACCACAGACTTTCTCTCTAGACTGTCAGGTTTTGGGTTCTTTCCATCTCCAGTGTTCCTCTGTACTATGGACGTCACCAGTCTGTACACATCCATTCCGCACAATACAGGGATTGAGGTAATCCAACAGAATCTGGACAAAATGTCCATACATCCGGCCCTGTCTGAATTTCTTTTGGCCCTACTGAATCTGGTCTTGAAGCGGAATTATTTCTGCTTTGAGGGGACATTCTACCAGCAGCTACAGGGCACTGCTATGGGGAGCAATGTTGCTCCGGAGTATGCAAACCTGTTCATGGAGTTCTTCGAAGAGCAATTTGTCTATACTCACCAACTGTACCTCAGTCAGGCCTTGTGCTGGCTGAGGTACATAGATGACATTTTCTTTATCTGGGCAGGTTCAGAATCCCAATTACTCATTTTTAGGGACCACCTAAACCATAGCTTCCCCACGATCTCTTTTAGCCTTGAGTACAGTACGAGAGAAGTACACTTTTTGGACGTAAAGGTCCAATTAGCAGATGGTAGGATTAAAACTGCCCCCTATCGCAAGCCGACTGATAAGAATACCTATCTCTCGGCAAAGAGTTATCACCCTGAACGCCTCAAGAATGGACTTCCCTACAGCCAGTTTCTGCGTCTGAGACGCATTTCATCTACTGATGAGGCTTTCTTTAGGGAGGCAGGAGTGATGTATAATCACTTTAAAGAGCGAGGGTATAAGACCAGTCTTCTTAATAGGGCCCTTTCACGTGTAGCCGCCAGGGATCAGAATCAATTGTTAACACACAGACCTAATAGATCATGCAATCGAATTCCTGTGATTTTGACTTATTCTCCGTTATCTTTGCAGGCTCAAAGGATCATTCGCCAACATTGGCATATACTGAATACTGACCCAACCATGGCCCAAGTGTTTCAAGAGCAACCAATCTGTGCTTTTAGGCGCTCTAGGAACATACGTGATTCCCTGGTACATGCCAGGAGCATCAAAAATCCAACTACGAATACAGGTAATTGGCTTTCAAATTTGTCACGACCAAAAGGCATGTTTCCTTGCAGACATTGTGTCCAATGTGGTTACGTTAGACGGGGTCCATCCTTCCCCCATCCACAAACTGGCAAAGCCATACCGTTAGACGATTTTGCGAATTGCTCCTCCAAAAATGTGGTGTACTGCTTAAGTTGCCCTTGTGGCAAAGTTTATGTGGGGCAGACCACAAGGGACATTTGAACTCGCATCAGCGAGCATCGGAGCAATATCAGATGTGTGAATCTTGATTCACCGGTTGCGAAACACTTTTTAGAGGCTGGTCACAGTGTATCCCAGTTGAGGTTCAGGGTGCTGGAACTGGTGAGCCCATCGTATAGGGGTGGGGATCTAGAACTCAAACTTCTACAACGCGAACTTTTTTGGATTTATAAACTAAAAAGCAAAGTCCCGTTAGGGATGAATGAGGATGTGAGCTTGGCCCCTTTTACCCGATAGGTCATTACCTAACCATTACATGTTTCATCCCCGCCACTTTCTAATATGTCTTATAGTTTTTTCATTTTTTCATAGTTTATTTCCTGTTAGAGGGTGCTATTTTTTTCTAGCTAAGTCCAACATTAATCTCGTGCATCACATTGCCTGTGATCTCTTTAGATCCAGGCTACCTAATTTTTGTGGCACCGTGCGCGGTGCTGTGTGTTTGGATACTGGGTGTCGGCCAATCTCTCCCCGCTGAGCGTGGTTAAGTTCCATTATATTTCTTTCCCTGTCACATTTCTAGTGGCAATCCTAGCCCCAGTTTATTCATTTTTTCCCCCAGGTTGCTATAATCAATTTGTGATTTTTAATATCCTTTTTCTTAATTTGCTCTACAGATCCCTCGAGCCTCTTCTGCTGGACACTGACATCTGCTGACAAGCTGGACACCATCAAAATCCTGCAGCGCTACAGCCTATGTCTCACTGTCCTTTAAATGTATTCACATGCTCTGGTATAAAGCTGCAGTACCTGACTCCACCATTGGGACAAGGGGCGCCTGCCGTCCATGCTGTGGCTGGCAAGGCTGGCTGCGCATGGCTGGCTGGAGCCAGTCCCAGTGCATTGGAGCCGGATGTGACGCTCTGACGTCGCGGCAGGAAGCCGCGTGACGTCATTAGCGTCAATGGGCCGGCCCACGGTGTCCAGCGTTGGCTCAGGGGCCTTCTAGGCCGCTATTTAACAAGCGGTATATTCGCTGCACAGTACAGCACTGCCTGGGGACTCTTCCTATACCCTTTGATAAAGAGAACGAAACAGCGCTGTCAGGGTAAATATGGACATTCCTTCTGCTGATCACTGCACTAATTTCTGAAACGCTGACAGAAGCTCAGAGCCTTACTGGGTAGATTCACTAGCCCGATCAGATATACTGTTTGCTCCCAGCACTAGCTCTATATGCGTTTCACAGCTGCTGCTGATCTCATGTAGTGATTGCATGTTTTTTATGTAACCATCCACGTCTTGTACTTGTCTTTGTTGTTCAGCTTTGTACCATTATTGTTACCACTAACTGAGTGTACATTTACTGGGCCGTGATCTGTTGTCCACAGCCCATTGTACTTTGTGACCATCCTGTTCATTGATGATTATATCATATAAACACAAGATTTAAGCAATTCACTAGCTTGGTGTGCCGGTCATTTTTTTGTATCTTTAGATGTTGTAAGACCTCATACAGGTCTGGTTTATCGACTGTAGCACCCGCCTGTTCATTACTTGTTACCTTGTTGCTAGGTGTGCATACCGACGTCCATTTAATGTCATTGATTTTGATATACCACACTTTTTTGTTATTGATCTGAAAAAGTGGGAAAACATCTGAAGATTTGCGAAACGCGTAATCTTATAAGTGTCTTGAATTTTCAATAAATTCACTGAACTCATATAGGTTTTGTCCCTTTTTACAGGTAAGCCTTTTTTTTCATTATTTTAATTGTTATTAAATCCCACTATTACACTAAACATCTGGGGAGCCTCTTCCCCCTCAGTCACTGCAGTGCTTGAGTCAAGAGTCTGATAGCATAATTAAATGTTTTGCCTTTACAATAGACTATCGCAGAAGAAACAAAGGCACAAAAAGCATATTTCAAGTTGCAATTGTTTTCTTGTCCAGCCTATATAAATCCAGGAAAAATGATGAGATATTATTTATATTATTATCATTGGTTTATAAAGAAAACGTCACATGAGACAACACAAGTGACACTTTAGATCCAATAAAAAATTCTATCTGTCTGTCTATCTATCTATCTATCTATCTATCTATCTATCTATCTATCTATCTATCCACTACATGTGATTTGTAATGTGATTGTGTTTTGTTGTTCACAAGGATACTTTAATAATGCAAATGTTGGTGCTCTGTTCCTACTAGTGCGATGTGATCCTTGTTGAATTGCAAATGTGCTGCAGCTGCATTCAGGGGCATAACAGTAGCCCCCACAATTGCAAGGGGACCCGGGGGCTGGGGGGGGGGGCCCGGACCTGTACATAATTAATGCAGGGTGGCCGAGAAGAGTTATACATTACTTGCTTGCAGTGGCAGGATAGGTACTTTTCAGTCAAGCTCATTGTCACGTCATGCAGCCAATTGTCTTGTGGCTGCAGTCTCAGAATGTCATGTGATATGCATCAATTGGGTTTCTGCCCTGTTCAGAATAACTAAAAGGAAATTTGTTTTCACAGGAAAAATCCCATTGCAAACTCACAGGTGGAAAAAAGATTTACATTTGTGGTAAAAAAAATAAAAAAATCAAATAACAAAAGAACAAAAGAAGGACAAAATAAAAAAAATTATATGTACTTCTCTGGAATGTTTCTTTTAGTTATGTAGCTTCCATATCACTAGCTCTCACTGAAGTATAGATTATGTCATCAACTGCCTCTTGCACACCTCTCCAAAAGCCTCTTACCTTGATGTTATAGCCAAGCTCATATGGCACAGGAATAATTGCATTAGGTATCACACCATTTACAGATGTGTGACTCAAGGTCTCATTTCTGTGACAGGGCATGCTGTGACACCCAGGTAATGTGAGACTCTGACAAGACATTAATGCATTCAATGTATTTTCACACACCGCATTTCTAAATTACATATGTCTTTTGCCTTTATTGATTTTTTTCACTGAGTGGCAAATGCACTATAGATCATTGATTAAACTTGAAACAACGAGGAAAAACTGAGCAAAATCAGTTTATTAATTCCTGTGTGTTTGGTATTGTATATAATGTACTTGAGCTATGTTACTTTATTTTTCTGCAAGTAGTTTAACTTATTAGAAGGTCTATTTTGTGTTCTCCACATTTTAGATCTATCTTTAATGACTCCAATGCTCACGTGTAATAACAAGTATGGATACAAAAGCAATGCTTAACCATTTCAGCCCGCAGGGATTTTTCACCTTATGCAGCAGAGCAATTTTCACCTCCCATTCATTCGCTAATAACTTTATCACTACTTATCGCAATTTATTCATCTAAATTTTGTTTTTTCCGGCATGAATAAGGCTTTATTTGCGTGATACATTTTGCTAAGAATAATCTTTTTATAAATGCGTTTTAACAGGATAATTAAGAAAAAAATGGAAAAAATTCATTATTTCTCAGTTTTCGGCCATTATAGGTTTAAAATAATCCATGCTACCATAATTAAAACCTTTGTATTTTATTTGCCCCTTTGTATCGGTTATTACACCATTTAAATTTTGTCCCTATCACAATGTATGGTGCCAATATTTTATTTGAAAATAAAGGTGCATTTTTTCAGTTTTGCGTCTATCACCATTTACAAGCTTACAATTTAAAAAAATGTTTGTAGTATACCCCCTTCACATGCACATTTAAAAAGTTCAGACCCTTAGGTAACTATTTATGTTTTTTTTATGTTATTGTAATTTTTTTCCAACAAAAATTTCATTTGAGTAATTTGTTAGTGTTGGGAAATAAACAGTTAATTTTTAATGTCATAATGTGTAAATTGCTTGAAAAATGTCACAAGATGGCCACCTTGAGTTTTTGTGCTTTTTTTCCTTGTGCTTCTCACTTCCTGGAAGCACAAGGAGGATGGGGAAAATGTTTTATTTAGAAAAACTGTAGTCTCTGTTAAGAGATCGTCGGTTTTTCTGCTGGGGACTTAGATCGGTGAACGGGAACCATGTTCTCGTTCACTGATCTCTCGGCTACCGGGGAACAGCAGTGTGCGGGAGCGATCCACTGCAGCAGAGCAGCGGCCTGGACATGAGGATCACATCCGGGCGGCTGAAATGGTTAAAGGGGCACTATGGGGAAAAATTGTAAAATTTAAAGTATGTGCAAACATAGACAAATAAAATAAAGAAGTATGGACTAGTCCAAAACCTTTCGCTTCTGTCAGATTTCTACTACCTACTGTAAGTGACAGCAACATAGGAGAAAAGTAATTTATGGTTCATTTTATTTTGGAAAAAAACGTTCTTATTTGTTTATGTTTGCACATATTTTAAATTTAAAAAAAAATTCACCATAGTGCCCCTTTAATCAATGATGATGATTTTTGACAACCCTGACTCAATTTCATTACATATAGGGATACGTGATAATGCCTGTGGCAGACTCCATAAAATTTCCTCAACCATCTGTAAGTTTTCGCTAAAGCAAATTTTATTAATTCAATGGACCAACTTTAAAGGTTAATAGCAAAGAACCACCACATTTGCTAGAGATGTCTAGCAGAACAAGGGCACAAGGAAAAAAGTTCCATTGGACCTTGTGGTTTAACAGAAAATTACAGTTTAAGTGACAAGAGTTTAATTACAGTTTATGTGACTGCAGGCAAATAGGATTTTTCCTTGATGGACAGCATACAGAAGGCAGCAGAAACATTAGGACATAGAATTGGGACTTGAGATGGTGCTACGTGCCAACTTGAAGAAGTTTGATGTAGGTGGAGACATCAACAAACTCACCTAGAAGAGTACTTAAAAATAGCAGAAATATTAAATAGTAAAAGTAGGAGGACCAGACCAAGTTGATGTGTGCCAGCACTACTGCTGCAGTTTGTGCTAAAGGAAGTGGTAAGAAGGTAGACAATATTGCTAGACTAGTTTCATCATAAAATGGGTGACATATATCTCTAACCCATTATTCTTACAATGCCGAGTGTAAAACATAGGCAAAGGCAATGATACCTATCAGTGTGGTGGTGCTGAGGGTTTTTTATCTGCAGTTGCCTGGTCTCCAGGATCCAGCAGAGATGGAAAGTAGATGGCTAAATGGCAGCATGGCAAGTATGACATTGATGATGAAGGCCACCCCTCTACATACAGAAGCATCTTGGTTTGCCAGTGAGTCTTTGTATCAGTCAATCAGCAACATGTGCAGTGGGGGTGGGGGGTGGGGGGTAATAACTGTTAGTAAATTAACCACCTCCTTTTCATTTTCAAACACGTGAGTTGATCGACATTTTCAGATGACTGTTGTGATCGGTTGTCTGTGACCACTCGGCCAGTGGTACTAGAGGGTTTTTTTTGGGACCAAAGACTGGATGCCAGGCATGAAAAAACAAAACAAAACATAATCATAGCTGCTTTAAGCGATTTAATACATTTGAAGAAGCAACTCTAAACTCCTTTATGTATTTATAAGAACTCCCATACTTTAAGGGATTTTCTGTTAAAGTTTGGTTGTTTTGCTGCTAAAGCTTAATTTCCATGAGAGCAAAGCTGTTTTGGTGTCACAAGGGTGGCCTACAAAATACTGTGTAGGTGGTTATATCATGTATATGGATCAGAATACAATTATCTTCTATATTAAGTCTTCTGTTTTATATACTTTACAGTTAGAAGAGTGTTTTTGTTTTCATTCATCTTGAACTACCTTTCCCCTAACCTGGTAGATTTCTATTAACTGTCAAGTTATTTTGTCTGTAACAAATAAATAATCGAACCATTAACTAACTTTTCACCATTTAACACATTGGGCCTCATTTACTAAAGATGTGTAAATGTTACAGTTGCAAAACAAAGGCAACAATCACAGATGTATTTGCTGCCAGTAATTGGTACAGTGCTACACAGATGGTAGTAGCCGGCTAAGTTTCTGTGGCAGTTATTAAAACATACTCAGATGCATTAAATATAAACAAATAAAAGTGTACATCAACATGAAAGTCCCATTTATCCTTCCTTATCTTTACAATAAGGGGTTTAAGAAAAACAGGTACATATGTGGAGGCCCACTGATATGTATGCAATCCAGTCCACTTTCATTTATCCACATGGGAAATTTTACTTTGGGTGTAATAAGTTTTGAGAATGTGTAAGTTGATGCAATATAAGGTCTGCATGATCCATTGTTTCCTATGGCCATGGAATATTTTGGCTCAGCTTCCAATATACAGCAAAGCACTGAAAAAAAGAATGACAGACCACCCTTGGAGATATACCAGTCTTGCTACCTGGCCATATGGCCATAGTAATTGGCAATGATCACAGGGAGACCCTGAGCACATGGTGTTCCCCTTAACAGGGCCGGACCAAGGCAGAGGCGAGAGAGGCTCCAACCTCAGGACGCATCATAGGAGGGGGCACACATCATTCCCCTAGTGTGTTTGAAGCAGAGAGAAATAAGAAAAAGGGATACATGGAGGTTAGGGTGCTGGGGGCCCTGGGGTGCCTGTTAGTCTAATAGCAATCAGTGTATGACAGCTGAGGTGGGAGGGATGGAGGGGCGCACTTTGGTGTCTCAGACTAGGGTGTACGAGGACCTTGTCCCGGCTCTGCCCCCTAAGCTCTACTTTTCAGTGCATATGGCTATCAGTGATAAGCAAAAATGCTGATATTCTTTTTGCATTCATTTTTTTTTTGCTAAAATAATGTTAAATGGACTTTTGAACAAAAAAAAAAAAAAAAAAAAAAAAAAGGTCATCAAAAATCATTTTTGCAATTTCAATTTTTTTTGTGTGAATGTTCATGTTAAAATGAGCAATTTTGTCATATTGCAATTAAAAAAAAATTATATATATATATATATATATATATATATATATATATATATATATATATATATATTTTCACGAAAATCTTAAAATTGAAAATGTCATTTTTGATGTGAAAAGTCCTTCACAAATAACTAAAACAGGGTCTTTAACCACTTACCGACCGCCCACTGCACAGGGGCGGCCGGAAAGTGGATCCCACAAGGACCTCCGCATGCACAGAGGCGGCGGTCCTTGTAGGGGCATGGGCGGAGTGATCGCGTTATCCGTGACGCGAACCTCCACTGGGGACTGGCTCCGCCCCCCTCGCGCTGTAACCCACCGGCCGTTCAGAAGCGCCGGCGGGTTACTAGCACCCGGATCACCGCATACAAAGTGTATAATACACTTTGTAATGTATACAAAGTGTATTATACAGGCTGTCTCCTGCCCTGGTGGTCCCAGTGTCCGAGGGACCACCAGGGCAGGCTGCAGCCGCCCTAGTCTGCACCCAAGCACACTGATTTCCCCCCCCCCCTGGCACCTGATCGCCCACAGCACCCCTCAGACCCCCCTGCCCACCCCCCAGACCACTGTTTGCACCCAATCACCCCCCTAATCACTCATCAATCACTCCCTGTCACTATCTGTCAACGCAATTTTTTTTTATTCCCTAAACTGCCCCCTGCTCCCTCCTGATCACCCCCCACCCCTCAGATCCTCCCCAGACCCCCCCCAGACCACCGCCCCCCCTGTGTACTGTATGCATCTATTCCCCTGATCACCTGTCAATCACCTGCCAATCACCTATCAATCACCTGTCAATCACCCATCAATCACCCATCAATCACCCCCTGTCACTGCCACCCATCAATCAGCCCCTAACCTGCCCCTTGCGGGCAATCTGATCACCCACCCACACCAATAGATCGCCCGCAGATCCGACATCAGATCACCTCCCAAGTGCAGTGTTTACATCTGTTCTCTACCCTAAACACCCACTAATTACCCATCAATCACCCATCAATCACCCCCTATCACCACCTGTCACTGTTACCCATCAGATCAGACCCTAATCTGCCCCTTGTGGGCACCCAATCACCCGCCTACACGCTCAGATTGCCCTCAGACCCCCCCCTTATCAATTCCCCAGTGCAATATTTACATCTGTTCTTCCCTGTAATAACCCACTGATCACCTGTCAATCACCTGTCAATCACCCATCAATCACCCCCCCTGTCACTGCCACCCATCATCCACCCCCTGTCACTGCCACCCATCAATCAGCCCCTAACCTGCCCCTTGCGGGCAATCTGATCACCCACCCACACCAATAGATCGCCCGCAGATCCGACATCAGATCACCTCCCAAGTGCAGTGTTTACATCTGTTCTCTACCCTAAACACCCACTAATTACCCATCAATCACCCCCTATCACCACCTGTCACTTTTACCCATCAGATCAGACCCTCATCTGCCCCTTGCGGGCACCCAACCATCCGCCTACATGCTCAGATTGCCCTCAGACCCCCCCCCCTATCAATTCGCCAGTGCAATATTTACATCTGTTCTTCCCTGTAATAACACACTGATCACCTGTCAATCACCTGTCAATCACCCATCAATCACCACCAGTCACTGCCACCCATCAATCACCCCCTGTCACTGCCACCCATCAATCAGCCCCTAACCTGCCCCTTGCGGGCAATCTGATCACCCACCCACACCAATAGATCGCCCGCAGATCTGACGTCAGATCACCTCCCAAGTGCAGTGTTTACATCTGTTCTCTACCCTAAACACCCACTAATTACCCATCAATCACCCCCTATCTCCACCTGTCACTTTTACCCATCAGATCAGACCCTAATCTGCCCCTTGCGGGCACCCAACCACCCGCCTACACGCTCAGATTGCCCTCAGACCCCCCCTTATCAATTCGCCAGTGCAATATTTACATCTGTTCTTCCCTGTAATAACCTACTGATCACCTGTCAATCACCTGTCAATCACCCATCAATCACCCCCTGTCACTGCCACCCATCAATCACCCCCTGTCACTGCCACCCATCAATCAGCCCCTAACCTGCCCCTTGCGGGCAATCTGATCACCCACCCACACCAATAGATCACCCGCAGATCCGACGTCAGATCACCTCCCAAGTGCAGTGTTTACTTCTGTTCTCTACCCTAAACACCCACTAATTACCCATCAATCACCCATCAATCACCCCCTATCACCACCTGTCACTGTTACCCATCAGATCAGACACTAATCTGCCCCTTGCGGGCACCCAATCACCCGCCTACACGCTCCGATTGCCCTCAGACCCCCGCTTATCAATTCGCCAGTGCAATATTTTCATCTGTTTTTCCCTGTAATAACCCACTGATCACCTGTCAATCACCTGTCAATCACCCATCAATCACCCCCTGTCACTGCCACCCATCAATCACCCCCTGTCACTGCCACCCATCAATCAGCCCCTAACCTGCCCCTTGCGAGCAATCTGATCACCCACCCACACCAATAGATCGCCCGCAGATCCGACATCAGATCACCTCCCAAGTGCAGTGTTTACATCTGTTCTCTACCCTAAACACCCACTAATTACCCATCAATCACCCCCTGTCACTGCTACCTATCAGATTAGACCCCTATCTGCCCCTAGGGCACTCAATCACCTGCCCACACCCTCAGAACAGACCCCAGCCCTGATCACCTCGCCAGTGCATTGCTTGCATCTATTCCCCCCTCTAATCACACCTTAAGACACCCATCAATCACCTCCTGTCACCCCCTAGCAGCACACCTACCCATCAGATCAGGCCCTAATTTGCCCCGTGTGGGCTCCTGATCACTCGGCCAAACCCTCAGGTCCCCCTCAGACCCCCTTCCGATCACCTCCCCAGTGCATTGATTGCATCTATTTTCCCCTCTAACCACCCCCTGAGACACCCATCAATCACCTCCTGTCACCCCCTAGCACTCCTATCCATCAGATCAGGCCCAATACAACCTGTCATCTAAAAGGCCACCCTGCTTATGACCGGTTCCACAAAATTCACCCCTCATAGACCACCTGTCATCAAAATTTGCAGATGCTTATACCCCTGAACAGTCCTTTTGAGACATTTGGTTTCCAGACTACTCACGGTTTTGGGGCCGTAAAATGCCAGGGCGGTATAGGAACCCCACAAGTGACCCCATTTTAGAAAAAAAGACACCCCAAGGTATTCTGTTAGGTGTACGACAAGTTCATAGAAGATTTTATTTTTTGTCAAAAGTTAGCGGAAATTGATTTTTATAGTTTTTTTTTCACAAAGTGTCATTTTTCACTAACGTGTGACAAAAAATAAAATCTTCTATGAACTCACCATACACCTAATGGAATACCTTGGGGTGTCTTCTTTCTAAAATGGGGTCACTTGTGGGGTTCCTATACTGCCTGGCATTTTAGGGGCCCTAAACCGTGAGGAGTAGTCTAGAAAACAAATGCCTCAAAATGACCTGTGAATAGGACGTTGGGCCCCTTAGCGCACCTAGGCTGCAAAAAAGTGTCACACATGTGGTACCGCCGTACTCAGGAAAAGTAGTATAATGTGTTTTGCGGTGTATTTTTACACATACCCATGCTGGGTGGGAGAAATCTCTCTGTAAATGGACAATTGTGTGTAAAAAAAATCAAACAATTGTCATTTACAGAGATATTTCTCCCACCCAGCATTTGTATGTGTAAAAATACCCCCTAAAACACATTATACTACTTCTCCTGAGTACGGCGGTACCACATGTGTGGCACTTTTTTACAGCCTAAGTACGCTAAGGGGCCCACAGTCTAATGAGTACCTTTAGGATTTCACAGGTCATTTTGCGACATTTGGTTTCAAGTCTACTCCTCACGGTTTAGGGCCCCTAAAATGCCAGGGCAGTATAGGAACCCCACAAATGACCCCATTCTAGAAAGAAGACACCCAAAGGTATTCCGCTAGGAGTATGGTGAGTTCATAGAAGGTTTTATTTTTTGTCACAAATTCTAGTCAAGACTCAAGAGATGCTGGAAAATGGGAAAATTTACTTTTTGCACCATAGTTTGTAAACGCTATAACTTTTACCCAAACCAATAAATATAGGCTGAAAGGTTTTTTTTTCTATCAAAAACATGTTTGTCCACATTTTTCGTGCTGCATGTATACAGAAATTTTACTTTATTTGAAAAATGTCAGCACAGAAAGTTAAAAAAATCATTATTTTGACAAAATTCATGTCTTTTTTGATGAATATAATAAAAAGTAAAAATCGCAGCAGCAATCAAATAGCACCAAAAGAAATCTTTATTAGTGACAAGAAAAGGAGCCAAAATTCATTTAGGTGGTTGGTTGTATGAGCAAGCAATAAACCGTAAAAGCTGCAGTGGTCTGAATGGAAAAAAAGTGCCTGGTCCTTAAGGGGGGTAAAGCCCACGGTCCTCAAGTGGTTAAGTAACTAAGGAATTTTACTGCATCGACCCCACAGTGGTACACTATGGTATCTTGGCACTAAAATCAAAATACAGATTAACCACTTCGTCGCCCGGGTACAGTATATCTACGCTCCTTTGGACTTCAGTTCCCCGCCCAGAGCATAGATATACGCACCCCCCGCCGCTGCCGCCGCTGCCGCCACTGCCGCTGCTGCTACCGCTGTCCGCGCTCCAGCTCGCAAGTGCGCGCACTCCCGCGATCGTGCACGCCGCCGCCCGCTCGCCCGGAGATCAATGAACGGGAAAATCCATTCCCGTTCGTTGATCTCTGCCCCCGCAATGATCGGCATGCTTCTATGAGAAGCAGCTCGACCATTGTGAAAAAACTCAGTTTCCCAGCTTCCCTTCCTGCAAGCGTCCTTCCGACGCTTGAAGGACGCCTGCAAAAAAAAATGTGGGCAAAAAGTAATACTACACCCAAAAACATTTTTCACATACACATACATTATTTTCACTATTAATTTTAACTCATTAACTCCCACACTCCCCAATTGTTACCAATATTTTTTTTTTGTAATATTAAAATAAATTAAAAAAAATTACAATAAAAAAAACTTAAATAGTTACCTTAGGGACTGAAATCTTTAAATATTTATATCAAGAGGGTATAACACTGTTACTTTATAAATTATGGGCTTGTAATTAGGGATAGACGCAAAACTGAAAAAAATGCACCTTTATTTGCAAATAAAATATTGGCGCCAAACATTGTGGTAGGGACATAATTTAAACGGTGTAATACTGGGACAAATTGGCATATAAATTACATGGATTTTAATTATAGTACCATGCATTATTTAAAAACTATAATGGCGGAAAACTGAAAAATAATGTTTTTTTTTCCAAATGTTTTCCTATTTTCCCATTAAAACACATTTAGAATAAAATAATTCTTGGCATAGTGTCCCACCTAAAGAAAGCCTAATTGGTGGTGAAAAAAACAAGATATAGTTTATTTTATTGTGATAAGTAATGATAAATTTATAGGCGAATGAATGTAAGGAGCGCTGAAAGGAGAAAATTGCTTGGATGCTTAAGGGGTAAAACCCTTCAGTTGTGAAGTGGTTAATGTTCTGCTAGAGGAAAATTATCCTCGTGTAACTGGAGGTGCAGTGCCACGTGTATTTCTTTCCACAGAGATGCTGTGAAGTAAAGTGGTGTTTAGTACTTCTATGTTTGCTGCCTGGAATGACCCATCAATAGTATCGTGAATTTTTTTTTTTCCTATTTTGGCTACCTGTATTCAGCCTGGTGGATACATCAACTGCTTTAGGCTTTCCCATCAGATTGAAACATCACCTTTTATGGTTGTTATGTTTTAGCCTCTTAAAAAATAATGTTGTGTTCTGTGTTTCAAATGTACAGGCAAAAGCAAATATCCCACCTGAAACTTTTTAATAGGTTACAATTTAGCTACAATCAATAAAAATGAAACTTGCTCATTTCTTCCCATCTCAAAATAATGGAAGTTTACCTCTATGTTTCAGCAAGAGCAATGATTGTAGCAAATCTAAAAAGTCACATACTAAATTACTTGGACCATAAATACCTTCATTTTCCTTTGTAATGCTTTGCCAGAAAACCTTTAAAGGCTGCACATTATGTTTTATGGACTGAATAATCCAAATATCTACCAATGTTTCTGCTGCCTTTTGGGTTATTTTGAAATAATATAATAAAATATGTCTTAAAAAAAAAAAAGCCGATGGCAAAATTGCTGGCCTAAAAATAAAAAGGCTGAAGAGGACATGCACTTATCCAGCTGCTTGTCCCTGGAGTAGTAAAAATAGTCTGTACCTTTAAGGGTCATTGTTTTTTGATGTACAATAAACCCCTCCACAAAAATCTGCCTTTTCCATTGTTTTGGAAGAATAAAATGTGCGTATATTAAAAAGTCTTTGGCAGCCACACTGGACTACAAAATACTGAAGCTAATGATGGCATGTATTTGCATCCAGCTGTGTGGCACTTGCCTTTAAACATTTCTGTTGGTAGTCTACCTTTCAGGGACACAGGATTATATGCACTAAACTACGTTCAGCAAATTTACATGTGGAAAGTCTTACTCACGATGAGTAGAGCACAGTACATGACATGTTATGCCTTGTATTTTGCACAAAACTTTACACACGTTATTCTGCTTAGGTTCAGTGAACCTCAACAGAGATTCATGGATGGTTAATTTCAGACATTTATGCCACTCAAACCAAAAACAACATGGAAGCTGAGTTGACAATGCTCTGTCATCTCTCTCCAGCTCCAAGAGTATAAAAAGAAAAGAGTTATTAAAAAAGAACTTGTAGTTTGCCCGAATAACTGCAATTATGCAACAATGTGCTGGAATACTAGTTTTTGTGTCCGCCAGCCACTCTATGTAATACTTTTTCCTGGACATGGTTCCCTTCCTCAGCCACAAACTTCTTACACAGTAGTGAGGGTAACTTTTAGTCTAGGCCTAAGATCTTGTAAACAAAGTATTGTCACACTACTCTACTTCAGGTAGATAAATAAGAAAGAGAAGTCCTTGTCCAGGGTCACATGACTTGGAGATAAGGCACCATCAAACAACTTTATAGTCTTGCAATGTACTTCATTTTTATATGATATATCTATAATAGAATAATTATAAACATGCAACACATACAGTATTACCATCATTATTGCTGAAGTGCCTCATAGACAAATCTACAAAAAGAGAACTACTACAAATGAAGACCATGGCATGCCCAGCAAGAAGGAGACACAATCTTATCCTTATAAATAAAAACGTCTTACTATTTTAACCACTTATGCAGTTTGCGGCAGCATATCTACGCCCTGCATCCTTTCACTGTGAAAGGCCGCTGCTCCCTCCCGCGCATGTTCTTGCTGCCCCCCATTAGCCCATAGATCATTGAATGGGATCACAGGTGTCAAAAAAATTAAATGTAAGACACGTGAAAAAAACCCTTAGTAGGGAAGTGGTTTAATTCCTTTGTCTGGCATCAGTTTGGCATTTTTCAAATAATAATACCTCTTCATTTCAGTTTATTACACATATAAATATATAATTTATAATTGACAACTCTGATGAAGTGCTGGTGCCCTTCATAAAATGTGTTAGTGGCCTTTTAAGGTTGTATGTATTTAATTATTTGCAATTAAAATTTTAGACATTAGTTTCCAGAAAATGGATCCTTGGTACACCGTGACCTCCAATACTCTGATGCCTGAGGGCCACACCAGCCACAAGACGCTGGACAGCTGATCACTCAGCCAGTTACATTCACTGGCTTGTAAAAAGACTTATTGCTGAACCTGTTTAACTATCTAAAGACCGCCCCACGCTAACGGGCGTGGACGCGGCGGCAGCCCCAGAACTGCCTAATGCCTAGTGTTAGGTCCTGGAGCCAGCTACTGAAAGAGATCGCGTGCAGGCTGCGCGCGCATCTCCTTCTCGGGGGCGGAGCTCCGCCCTGCCTTCAGTCTCCGAGCGGCAATCACTGCTGGGGAGACTGTTAGACGGCGTAATTGCCGTCTATTTACATTTACATCGCTGCGATCGGCAGCAGCGCTGTGGGGACAGCCGTGTGAAACAAATGTGGAGCGATCAGACCCCACCAACAGAGAGCTCTGTTAGTGGGGGTAAAAGGGGGGGAATCACTCATGTGCTGTGTTGTGCGGCCCTGCAGCTTGGCCTTAAAGCTGCAGTGGCCAATTAGGAAAAACACAGGCTGGTCTTTAGGGGGGTTTAACACTGCGGTCCTTAAGTGGTTAACCCTCCTGGCGGTTTGCAAAAAAATCGCCAGGGGGCAGCAAATCTTTTTTTTTTTTATTTTTATTTTTTTTTTCATGTAGCGAGACAAAGTCTCGCTACATGATAGCCGCTGCTCAGCGGCATCCCCCCAGCCCCTCCAATCGCCGCCGGCGATCGGAGATCCGGAGATCCCGTTCAAAGAACGGGATCTCCCGGAGGGCTTCCCCCGTCGCCATGGCGACGGGGCGGGATGACGTCACCGACGTCATCGACGTCGTGACGTCAAAGGGGATTCCGATCCACCCCATAGAGCTGCCTGGCACTGATTGGCCAGGCAGCGCACGGGGTCTGGGGGGGGGGGGGCGGCTGCGGCGCGACGGATAGCGGCGGATCGGCGGGTAGCGGCGGCGATCGGGCACTGCACGCAGCTAGCAAAGTGCTAGCTGCGTGCAGCAAAAAAAAAATTATGCAAATTGGCCCAGCGGGGCCTGAGCGGTGCCTTCCGGCGGCTTACCCCGAGCTCAGCTCGGGCTTACCGCCAGGAAGGTTAAAAAGGTTTGTCTACCATATGAGGTAAGAGACCTAGTATAGTGTGTGTCTCTCTCCTTAAAGACTTTTATGCACAGGGTGTACTGCTCTTCTCATTTCCTTCTCATCAATTTCTACTTCTGAACACAATTTTTAAAATTCAGTTTGATAAATTTCTGTCAATACATTGCAAGAATACCTCAAAAAGGGGAGTTTCTTTTAAGTCTTTGTGTTTCTGTTTAACAAACATAAAAAAATACATAATAATTCATAGTAATATTATTAATAATATTATATTAGTATGATTAAATGGTGTAACACCAATGTTGTAATATTTACCATATGTATATATACCATATATATATATATATACACAGTGGCTTGCAAAAGTATTCGGCCCCCTTGACGCTTTCCACATTTTGTCACATTACTGCCACAAACATGAATCAATGTTATTGAAATTTCACATGAAAGACCAATACAAAGTGGTGTACACATGAGAAGTGGAACGCAAATCATACATGATTCCAAACATTTTGTACAAATAAATAACTGCAAAGTGGGGTGTGCATTATTATTCGCCCCCCTTTGATCTGAGTGCAGTCAGTTGCCTATAGACATTGCTTGATGAGTGCTAATGACTAAATAGAGTGCACCTGTGTGTAATCTAATGTCAGTACAAATACAGCTGCTCTGTGAGGGCCTCAGAGGTTGTCTAAGAGAATATTGGAAGCAACAACACCATGAAGTCCAAAGAACACACAAGACAGGTCAGGGATAAAGTTATTGAGAAATTTAAAGCAGGCTTAGGCTACTAAAAGATTTCCAAAGCCTTGAACATCCCACGGAGCACTGTTCAAGCGATCATTCATAAATGGAAGGAGTATGGCACAACTGTAAACCTACCAAGAGAAGGCCATACACCTAAACTCACTGGCCAAACAAGGAGAGCGCTGATCAGAAATGCAGTCAAGAGGCCCATGGTGACTCTGGATGAGCTGCAGAGATCTACAGCTCAGGTGGGAGAATCTGTCAATAGGACAACTATTAGTCATGCACTGCACAAAGTTGGCCTTTATGGAAGAGTGGCAAGAAGAAAGCCATTGTTAACAGAAAAGCATAAGAAGTCATGTTTGCAGTTTGCCACAAGCCATGTGGGGGACACAGCAAACATGTGGAAGAAGGTGCTCTGGTCAGATGAGACCAAAAAGGAACTTTTTGGCCAAAATGCAAAACGCTATGTGTGGCGGAAAACTAACACTGCACATCACTCTGAACACACCATCCCCACTGTCAAATATGATGGTGGCAGCATCATGCTCTGTGGGTGCTTCTCTTCAGCAGGGACAGGGAAGCTGGTCAGAGTTGATGGGAAGATGGATGGAGCCAAATACAGGGCAATCTTGGAAGAAAACCTTCTGCAAAAGACTTGAGACAGGGGTGAAGGTTCACCTTCCAGCAGGACAACGACCCTACACATAAAGCCAGGGCAACAATGGCATGGTTTAAAACAAAACATATCCATGTGTTAGAATGGACCAGTCAAAGTCCAGATCTAAATCCAATCGAGAATTTGTGGTAAGATCTGAAAACTGCTGTTCTCAAACGCTGTCCATCTAATCTGACTGAGGTGGAGCTGTTTTGCAAAGAAGAATGGGCAAGGATTTCAGTCTCTAGATGTTTAAAGCTGGTAGAGACATACCCTAAAAGACTGGCAGCTGTAATCGCAGCAAAAGGTGGTTCTACAAAGTATTGACTCAGGGGGCCGAATAATTACGCACACCCCACTTTGCAGTTATTGATTTGATAAAAATGTTTGGAATCATGTATGAGTTTTGTTCCACTTCTCACGTGTACACCACGTTGTATTGGTCTTTCACGTGGAATTCCAATAAAATTGATTCATGTTTGTGGC
The DNA here is from genome assembly GCF_040937935.1 of Hyperolius riggenbachi. Taxonomy (NCBI): domain Eukaryota; kingdom Metazoa; phylum Chordata; class Amphibia; order Anura; family Hyperoliidae; genus Hyperolius; species Hyperolius riggenbachi. The sequence goes on along the minus strand of NC_090655.1, from coordinate 95,022,957 downwards.
AGTAATGTGACAAAATATATATAGTGTACCTTCAGTATAAGTATTATTATCTGCACGTGATTAACTTTTTGTTCCCTAAACACACTGGGTTGCATTTTTTTAATCAGTTTCTTTATTTCCTCAGCTGACTTTTTGCAGTTATTTTACAAAGTCCTTCATACAGTGACTTAATTCATCTCAGGAGTCAGTAAGTGAAACAGCTGAAAATATCTTTCCAGAGACAAAGTTGTATCATTGCCCTGAAAATGAGAACTGCCAAACTAAGTAACATTGACGCTGTTCATTCTCCCTGTAAAAATAGACATATAACTCAGCTAGTCTGGTTTAAACTAAGAAGCATGGAGTGTGCCACCATAAGAAATTCCATATTATCCTGGCCACATTCCTTTGTGAGTTTCATGTTAAAATTATACGATAAATGAACTCACAGCCAACCATAGCATGGTGATTTTAACCACTTCAGTACCAAAAGTCTCTGCCCCCTTAAGGACCCAGAGACTTTTGGGTAAAAAAATGGGTCTCACCGATTGGCTCAGCTGATAGACTGACAGCGATCACAGGGCCAGGAGCCAGTGAAATCAGCTCCTGACTGACTCACGGAGCTATGCTATCTGCTGTCATACCGACAGCAGAGCGAGTGGACTGCATCGGAGGGAGACCAGCATAATCGACATTAGCATGCGATGTAGTAATTTAAATATACTTTTATACCCTGGCAGAGATAACAGGTCCCAAACAGGGAGTAGATTTCAATAAGTAAGGTTCGGAAGCCGTTTAATTACCTACATATATTACATTTGGTTATGGTCATAAAATGTATCTAATTTGCTAAATCATGACTACTACTGTTTTTCTTTTTTTTTTCATATAATTTTTGAACAAGTCTAGCATTTTCATAAACAATCAGAGTAAATTATTAAAACTACAGTGACTGAGCTAGATTTAGAACTTGGAAATTTACATTAGCCATCAAATAGGAATTTATTTCCTGTGGATGAATTAAGGCACTGAACTTGTTTTTTGTCTCATTGTGATTTAATTCAATGTGTCACTTGAAAGCTGATCTACGAACAAATATTACCCTGCAGGGCATCATATTTTATGTACAGCAGCGTGAGGCAAGATTGCATAGGTTCGTAGCCTAACAGTGTGCCATTACATGGTGAGCAAAGCATTGTTCAAATATTAATTGAGTGGAGCAGCTGTAAGTCAGATTTGTTCAAGTACTAGATTCAGTTTAGAATTAAGCTGTAACTATTAAAACAAAAAATGCTGGATTATTTATTAGTTTACAAACTGGCTTGCAGCTTCAGTCATTTGTTTTATTCAATATTTTGTAAGTGGGATTATCATATGCAAATGTTCTACTTGTACAACTAACTAAAGATATGAAACTTTAAACTAATGGTAGCCTGGCCATCGTTTGGTGACCTGCCCATTTGTAGAATTAACCACATAACAGAAATGTGTGGAAAATTCTCTCACAAAGTATGTTTACTTACCTGGAATGTTGAACCTGTGCTAGCAAATAAATGCACTAGGTGTTGATCAGTTAGTTGGCAGCTGTCAACTGTCAGCAAATTCATTGGTTGGACGATTGCCTATGCTAGCACAGTTTTTACATCTTGGGAGTTTTGCTTGTTTGTAAAAGGGAGAGCTGTTGCATAGAGAACTATAGGGAAAGCTGAGTTAGGCTTTTGTAGGCTTGTAAGCTTGCGGCTTGCTAATTCTTATTGCGAAAAAAGCACCCCTCAACAGCTCTTTTGAGAGCTAATCTTGTTCTTGTGATCTAATTTTTTTGTGTGTGTGTCCCACTGAAACTTGTGTTGCATAGGCAGCCTTGGTAATTCCTACTGTGTGTGCCACTGCCAGGCCCAGCACATTCAGTGACTTCCTGTGTGTATGACAGGTGCACATTGTAATACCCATCACTGCATATACATACTACCTGTTCACTTCAGTGCACCCACCTACCTACGTGAGCGCACACAGTGTCACTTTGCCTGTCCGGTACCTGTCTGTGTATGACAGTTGCACATTGTAATACCCATCACTGCATATACCTACCTGTTGTTCATTGTGCACCCACCTACCTACGTGAGCGCACACAGTGTCACTGTGCCTGTCCGGTACCTGTCTCTGTGTGACAGGTGCACATTGTAATACCCATCACTGCATATACCTACCTGTTGTTCACTGTGCACCCACCTACCTACGTGAGTGCACACATTGTTAATACCACCAGTCACTGTACCTGTTCACGGTATGTGTGTGTGACAGGTGAACATTGTAATACCCATCCTTGCATATACCTACCTACCTGTTGTTCACAGTGCACCCACCTACCTATGTGAGCGCACGCAGTGTCACTGTGCCTGTCTGGTACCTGTCTGTGTGTGACAGGTGCACATTTTTAATACCCATCACTGCATATACCTACCTGTTGTGTTCAGTGCACCCACCTACCTACGTGAGTGCACGCAGTGTGATATACCACTCCGTGCATACCTGTTAACTGCACCTGTGTGACTGACTGCACATTGTATTAGTCAAGTCAGTGCATATCTTTCACCTTATCCCCCCCCCCCCAATATGGACAAAACAAAAGGCAGAGGCAGGCCACCTGGCAGGTCGGTTCGAGGTTGCACTGTCGTGGTGTTGTGCGGCCCGCGACCAAAGTACTGTGTTCAGAAGAAGACACGTGCCATCAACCCCCAATATTGTCAGGACATAGTTGACAATTTAACACAGAAACCCCATCTTTCTCAGCTTCCGCACGGAAGCGTGACATATCTTCCTCCTCCTGCTCTGATTCTGGCACCCCACTTAACACTCATTCGGCCACCACCACCAAAGTGCCATCACCCCAGGGCTCAGCGGTGTGGACATTTTTTTGTGTGTCTGCATCAGATGAGAGCAATGCCGTCTGTACTCTCTGCCACCGAAAATTGAGCCATGGAAAGACCAAGACCCGTGTAGGGACAACTAACTTACGAAGGCACATGATTACAAAGCACAAACTGCAATGGGATGACCACCTGTGGGAAAAGCAGCACACAAAAGCAAAGCCACACACCGCAGTGGGAAGATACCAGGCCACAATTTTTTCTCAAAAAAGGCGATACCTAAACTGTACCGTGATGTTGAAAGGCAAGTGGTGACATCTCTGGCACACAGCGTTGGGTCAAGGGTCCATCTGACCATGGATGCCTGGTCTGCAAAGCACGGTCAGGCCTGCCCAAAGACTAAGTCAGTTCCCACACACAGCATCTCTGCCTGCATGCCGTGTGACTGCCTGCCCTAAGACTAAGGCTTCAATTCATCAAGCATTACCGCATTCGGTAATGCTGAAAACAGCTGACTTAACGGAGCACTTAAGAAAATGTTAATTCATCAAAGCTGTTACCGAATGAGAAGCTGAAATGACAGAGCAATGAGATAAATTACCGACTTGTGCTCAACACATGTCAGCAAATGTCAGTAAGTGTTAATTCATGAAGGTTACCGCATTAGCTCACACATTCGGTGATTATCTCCAGCTCTCCCCTGTCGTTACAGGCTTCGAAAGCCTTCTGTGTGAATGTTTTCATGATTAGCAGGAGCAGGCAGCCAATAGAAACAGCCCCTGTTCTCCTGCAAGTGCCGCTGATAGGTGCTGATAGGTCACACAGGCTTCTCTACACAAGCTTCCAGACCCCCCAGGCAGTGAGCAGAGAGAACGGTGGTGTAACCCTTTGAGTCCCTGTTTGAATATGCAAAGATGCAAGTGGTGAAATCACCAAGCATGGCATTTGTAATGTCTCCAGGAAGTGTATCTACGTTGTGGCAAATAAGTAAAATGTTAAGAAACACTGATGGACAGATTCAGAGCAGCAGAGGCAGTATAAGTAACAGTAAATATAACACACGTTTACATGTAAAGGGATGTCTGGATGTCTTCTATTGTTATCAGCTTGTAACAACACAGAGACATTCCAAGCTGCTCTGCACCACTCTGCTGTTATCTAACAGCCTTTGATGAACTGAAGCCGTAGTACTTCGGTAACTTAACGAACCTCTACCACACATGGGAAAATATTGATGAATTAGCACAGTGAAGTGTAAAATACCGAATGCGGTATTTTAAGGACTGGGATTTTGTTATCGAACACCCTTTGATGAATTGAAGCCTAAGTTGCTCCCCACACAGCATATCTGCCCGCGGGCCAGTTGACTGCCTTCTCCACCACCCCCAACAGGGTCCAGGACTCCAGGTGGATTCCTGAATTTTTAAGCTATAATAATTTTTCTGCTGCGTGTACATGCCTGCCTAATTTTTCTGGCTGCACTGCAGCTGCAACAACAAAACAAAAGGCATGTACATGTGCCAATTCCCCATGATCATTACCTTGCCGCGGTGATGGGGCTTGCATATCACAATGAAGCAATTACCGATGGCTATATGAGTGTGTCGGGGGGGGGGGGGCACAAACGATAATAAGGTCTTTGTTTCATTGTGGACAGACCAAATGTGATCAGCTGGACAGTCACTGTTCTGTCATTCAGCTACCTCAGCCCGGCGACCATATGGGCTGGGAAGCTGCCATCACCTGCACTCTCGTCATGGTACGCACCAGTCCAGCACGGTCGTCACTACACAAACAGCTGTTTGCAGTCACTGCATACCATTCACTGCATCTTTGACTGCACATTGTATTATACCTGGCAGTCAGTGCATACCTTTCACTTGAATGGATGGCAGACTTGCCCTCCATAACAGATTCTTGTTAAAGGATTTAAAGTTGATTCATCTCACATATACAGCAGGGCCTCAAAAGTCCTCCTGTATTGTTATTTTTGGTTACTATCTCGGGACATGCATGTCATGCCTGCTGCCTACCTTGGATGTGTATGCTAGCCGTTCCTGCTCCTTTGCCCACAGCGTGCCTGCTGCCTTCCTTGGATGTGTGGTGGTGGTAGCCGTTTCTTAGGCTCCCACTCCAGACCGGAATCGAACCAGGATTCCCCCGGCCATTACCGATGGTTACCATGCTACTGAGAAAGTACCATCGAAAGTTTCACACAGTTGAATGAATGGCAGACTTGCCCTCTATAACACATTCTTGGCAAATGCTTTCGATTTGGTTTGTCTTGCGCTGGGTCAAAGGTCACCTGACCACAGATGTCTGGTCTGCAAAGCACGGTCAGGGCAGGTACATTACTTATACAGCAAATGGGTCCTTACTTGGATTTGTGGTAGCGGTAGCCGGTTCTCAGGCTCCCACTCCGGACCAGAATCGAACCCTGATTCCCCGGCCATTACCTGTGGTCACTCACAATGGCAGACTTACCCTCCATAACAGATTCTCATTACAGGTACTTAACAGCCAGCAGAAAATGTAATAAAAAAAATAGATGTAAGCTTTAACAATGGTAGAGAAAGAACCATCAAAAGTTGATAAGGCAATCAGACAGTACCTGATATCACTGAGGAAGAGCAATCTCACCATGGTGCGCACCAGTCCAGCACGGCCGTCACAACACAAACAGCTGTTTGCGGTGCGTTACACAGTGACTTTGGTGTATCAGTGTGAAGCAGTACTCTAATTACACTCCCTGATTGATGTATACACATGCAAGATGTTTTAAAGAACTGCAATTTAGTATTCAATGTAATTTCTGCCCTTTAAACGCTGCTTTGCGTCAAATCCAGATTTTTCCCCGGGACTTTTGGCGTTATCCCACTCTGCCATGCCCCCCTCCAGGTGTTAGACCCCTTGAAACATCTTTTCCATCACTTTTTTGGCCAACATAAATATTTCAAGTTTTCAAAGTTTGCCTCGCCATTGAATTGTATTGCGATTTGCGAAAGTTCGGTTTACCTGGTTCGCGAACCGAAAATCGGAGGTTCGGACCATCTCTAATCATGACTGTTTTAAGGTGTTAAACATACATAGACGTTCAACAGGCACTCAGTAAGTTAGAGTATGTGCTATAACACTTGCACAGTATGGTCACAAGCCACTTTTATTGCTCAACGTGCTCTAGACCAATCAGTAGGAAAGAGTAAACAAGCAAATAACGTACAAAAAAAATGTCTGGCACCGTTGACCTGTTGTGTTGCATTTCATCTCACCAATCCTAAGCAGTGCATGCAAATGTATTTTTTGAGAGGATCTATGAGGCTGGTTGGTGGCAGTAGGCACTGTGGGTGCTTGGCCTGATAGCCATTTCACAGTAACTTGCTTTACTGAAGCCGGTGTGCACAGCATTGCATGCTTGAATATAAAATGCAACTGCACTGCTTATGATCGGTGAGATGAACTGGAATAATAAAACAGCTCAACAGTGCCAGACATTTCTTTGCCTTATTTGACTGTTTGAAAGTGGCAATTAACAATACGATTCCAAGGCTGATTTACCACTAACCAATCCAATCAGATTGATGGGATTGACTACACATTGCTGCGCCTTAATTGAAGTAATTATGATTACAATAGTAATCATAATTATGAATAGAAATTCACGGGTTTTAGTCCTAATTATGGGTAATTATTTATGGGTCGTAATTACAGTTGTAAATATGGGTACGCTGAATGAGCACATACACATACATACATTCATACATATTTCACCCCCCCCCCAAAAAAAAAAAATATATATATATATATATACCGTACTTTTCGCCATATAAGACGCACTTTTTCTCCCCAAAAAATGGGGTGAAAAAGTCCCTGCGTCTTATACGGCAAAGGAAGGGAATCCCCGACTTACGAACGCCCGCCGATATGAACCGCGACCCGCCATCATCGGGGATTCCCTGCCTGTGGCAATCTAATCCCCCCGCCGCCGCTGCCTGCCCCCACCTGTGTGGTCGGGTCCCCCGAGTGTGCAGCACCAGCTAATCCTCCCCCCCCCCCCGCTGCGGCCATCCTATCTTCCCGCCGCGGCCATCTAATCTCCCCGCTGCGGCCATCTAATCCCCCCGCTGCCTGCCTCTGACCCCCTCCTGTGTGGTTGCGCCCCCCCTATCCCCCGTGTGAGCAGCGGAGCACCGGGAGCAGCTTACCTCTTCCATGTTGCCCGCGGCGAATGAAGACATCCGGCTTCTGGGCGGCTTCCTCTAGTGCCGGCTTGTAATGACGCGTCATCAATGACGCGTCATTACAAGCCGGCACTAGAGGAAGCCGCCCACAGAAGCCGGATGTTTTTTATCGCCGCGGGCAACATGGAAGAGGTAAGCTGCTGCCGGCGCAGCAGTTGTAAATATGGGTAATTGGATTCACCTGTGCATGTAGGTCAGGAGTCACTGAGCTTACCAAGCCAATTTGAGTTCCAATAATTAGTTCTAAAGGTTTTGAAATTAATAAAATGACAACAGTGCCCAACTATATGCACCTGCCTAATATTATTTAAACAAATATTGCACACTTTCTGTAAATCCCCCAAAATGTCACTTAACTGTCCTTCAGAGGGGCTCACAATCTAATCCCTACCATGGTCTAATGTCTATGTATGTGTCATGTAGTGCATGTATCATAGTCTAGAGCCAATTTAGAGGGAAGCCAATTAACGTATCTGTATGTTTTGGAGATGTGGGAGGACACAGGAGTGCCTGGAGGAAACCCATGTAGACACAGGCAGAAAATATAAACACCGTGTAGATAGTGACCTGGCTGGGATTTGTACTGAGGACCCAGCGCTGCATGGCGAGTGTCAGCCACTATGCCATTGTGCTGCCTTATTATATACATGTCCATAACCATAATCTATCTATACATTTTACATGCTGGCACATCCTAATGGTGTTTCACATGGAGCTGAGGCCATGAAGACCCGACGCTGGAAGGAGCGATTAAGTGAGTTCCCTTTCACCCTACTCCAAACTCTGCATTAGGATTGCCCCACCCTGGCCTAAGCCTTGACCTCCCTGGTGATTCCTAACCTTTAGCCCCCAGTGGTTTCTAACCTCAACCCTCCGGTGGTTCTTAGCCCTAACACCCCTGATGGTGCCTAACCTTATCCCCCATGGTGGTGACTAATCTTAACACCCCCTGGTGGTACTTAATCTTAACCCTCCCTCCTTGGTGGCCGCCTAACCTTAACCCCCCCCCCCCAATAAAGTTGGTATGGAAATGAAAACTAAACATAACAAACAATATTGTTGTTTTATATTTACACAGCACCCTTTTTATACATTTAGTGCCAATAGAGAAAAGATTTGCATTGATGTGAATGGGGCGACCATTTTATCCTCCCTGGCATTCAATTTCCCTAAGATTTTTTTGCAAAAAATATCTTGCAGAAGGAGAAAAAGAAAACTGAGAGCCCAAAATAGTGTAGTATGTTCAAGAAGCAATTGGTAGTAGTAAGGCGTATACAAGTTTATACTCACAAACATGGGTTACCACAAAGGCAACCACTGTATAGGCAAGTGGGGATGTTATGACCTGACCCCACTCAGGTTCAGAAGTTGCTCTCTGTAGATAGGAAATAAGGGGTAACACCCCTCAACCAGGAGTGAACTTGGCAATATGAAGAGAAGCTTGAACAGAGATGCCAGAATAAAAAATGTTTAAAAAAACATTTTAAAAAAGGGCGACAGTGGTGGGATTAACTCCCTAACAAGCAAAACACAGACTGTGTTGATTGAAGTTCAACAAAGATACTGTTTGTTTAAGTATTCCACAATGCAACATGTTTCACAGGTTCTATCCTGCTTCATCAGGCAATCACAGGAGTAAAACTAGTACGAGTCTGGGCCCAAGACAATCACACAAAGAGCATGTACGAAAGCTAAAAAAAAATAAAAGAGACAAGACACGTGCTTTAACACACTGAGCAAAGAAAGCAGAAAAGTATGTAACAGCTAGGAGAAAATACAATGTAACAGCTATGAGACAAAAACGCAAGTACAATGACAAACTACAAAAAAGCACAAACAAGAAATGTCACCAAAAACCTACCTACCAAGTGAACACTAACTATGCTAGCTAGACTAAACCAATACTAGCTCCACTAAGTGAAATAGTTCTAACTAACTTGGTGCTGATAGTTCAAAAACAAAGTAGGTCCCTGACTAACTGCAGCAAAACCTAGGAGAACACTATATAAAGTAAACTAACAATAACAAAGCGCTATGCTAGTTGCTAGTATGCTAAGCTAACACTCTAACTCAGAAAAAAACAATGAATATATCTAGATAGAACTGTAGTAGTCAAACAAGTAGATCAGAAATAGCTATACTGAATGACGAAGGCGCAGAGCGCCGAAACGCGTAATGACGTCATACGCGTGCTAAGCGTCAAGCCACGCCCATCTCTAGTGAGACGGTACCCAGACGACCGGGACCCGCGCTGCCGGCCACAGCGCGTCTTCCTCCACTGAGCTGAAGCGGTTGGCTGTCCGCTGACACGCGCTTTTTATCTGTACCTTTGTTAGTATAACTTGTAATACAATAAATTTCCCTCTCTTGATGTAATGCACTATGGCGCGCTCCTCTTTTACCTAGTGAATGACAAACACTGACTAGTAGTGACTACTACTGCTACTACTAGTAGTAGCTGTGTAAAACAACAGCACACTTTACAGACTATTAACTAAGCTAACTAAGTAAACAATGAAGTCCCTTCCCTTTCATTGGACCCTAACTATTACTACTGCTAAACTACTACTGACTACACACTATCACTATCACTTCAGTAATGCAGCAGGCTAACTCTTTAACTGAATCACAAAGCAAAAAAAAATTGTAAGCTAACTCTCTAATTGAATTATAAAGCTAACAATTGCAAGGTACACTTAGTCTAAAATTAGCACATATCAATCACAAATAGAGATGGCCCGAACATCAAATTTAGGGTTAGCGAACAGCAAATGCGAACTTCCACAAATTTTTACGAACATGCAAACCGCCATAGCAAATTTTAAAACCTACAGGGACTTTTTATGGCCGCAAAAGTGATGGAAAATGTGTTTCAAGGGGTCTAACACCTGGACTGTGGCATGCCCGGAGAAGGATGCATGCCAAAAGGCCCACCAAAAATTACGTAGTTGACACAGAGTTGGGTTTTAATCCAAAAAAGAAATCACATTACATTCAGAACACAGCTGTGGGTGCATCAGAATACAGTGAAAAATAATGCACTGGAGTGGTACTGTGATAGCAGTAGTACTGTGCACAGCTGTAGGTATCAGTGGGCTGTAGATTGTGACACTCTACAGCCCACTGATACCTACAGCTGTGCACAGTACTACTGCTATTGTTTGCACATATTGGGCCTGATTCACAAAGCGGTGCTAACAGTTAGCACGCTGGTGAAAAGCCCTTTATCATGCCTAAACTCAGTTTAGGCATGATAAGTTTAGGTGTGATAATTTAGGCATGCTAAGTTTAGGTGTGATAAGTTTAGGTGTGATAAGTTTAGGTGTGATAAGTTTAAGCGCCAACTGCTTTAGCACCGCAGTGCACAGCTGATCAAAAGTTTTACGCTAGCAAAGTCTGGTGCACTTCGTATAAAGTTTAATGGTGCTGCTTTGCGTGCGGGACTTTGCAAGCAATCTAAACTTATCATGCCTAAACTTATCACACCTAAACTTGTCATGCCTAAACCTATCACACCTAAACTGGCTTTTCACCAACGTGGTGCAATGGTTATCATGCCTAAAGTCTCTAACTAGGTTAGCACCGCTTTGTGAATCGAGCCCATTGTTTGTGACACACAAAGAAATGCAATAGTACTATCAGAAAACAGTCTAAAGTAATGCATTGGAGATGCTACTATGCCTGCAACTGAATGGGGCAACAGCAGTAGTGTGCACAAAAACAGGAGATCAATGCACTAGCCCTCAAAAGGGCTATTTGGGGTATTTTCAGCAAGTAGTCAATCAGGAACAAGAACACAGATCTAGCTAGCTAATGCTTTCCCTACCTATCTGCAGCAAGTCTGACCCTGCTCTTACTTACAGCAGCTAGCAGAGAATTAATCCAATATGGCCACTGCAACTGCTTTTTAATAGGGGGGGGGGGGGGGGTCCAGGAAGGGATGCTAGCTGATTGGCTGCCATGTGCCTGCTGATTGTTAGGTAAGGGGTCAAAGTTTAGCTCCATGAAGATGTATAGGGGGCGGGTCGAACACGCCAAATGTTTGCTGTTCGCCGGATGCGAACAGCGGAAATTCACCAGGAACTGTACACTGGCGAACAGTTCGGACCATCTCTAATCACAAATTGCAGATACACTGCATTGCTCTTTCCAACAATACCTCTCCACACCGTACCAAGTAAAAGCAAGGAGTAAATACAAAATGGTGTCCACCTTATCTAGAGAGGGGTGGACCCAGTGCTCAGCTCATTCATATTGTTTGCTGGGGACATTCTGATTGGTCCAAAACATTTTTTTAAACATGCACTTCCGTAATGTACACGTTATTGTAATTACAACTCGATCCCATAATTGAGAGTGTAATTATGAATGTAGTTGTAATTCTTAATCACAGGTGACTAAGATGTCATAGGGTGTAATTGTGACTTTTTGTAAATTACGAGTCATTACACCCAACACTAGTGGAGTTTCCACATTACTGGAACAGCTACTACATTGGAAGTTTTATCATTGATTCCTGCAAGGATGATTTTTTATTTATTTATTTTGAAAATCCTCTTTACTTCATTTCTCCTTGCTAGCTATCAAAGGGACAGTAATGAGGGAATGTGACGCCGACAAGGAGAAAGATGATAATAAAGATCTAAAAGCAGTTTCAGCCTTGTCTATGTTCTATCCCAAAAAATAAAAATAAAGTAAAATTTTTATCTCAACTTCTAATTTGACAATGTTTCAAACTTTTACACATCTTTTTTTTTAGTGAGGTACAAACGTGTGTTGAGTTGTCTTAGTGCCTAACACTTTAGAAAATGGGATAAATAAGAGTTGCTTTTGCAAATTATGTTTCAAGGTGTTGATTGAAAAGTTTTACAGGATACCAGTGTAGTTAGGGAGAACAAGTACCACCAAGGCTTTTTTTGTAGTGGGCAAAAAAAAAAAATGAAAGCTTACTACTAAAAAGCAGTTCTAGCAACTAAACTCACAACATATCATTTCAGAACCATGAACAAAGCCAGGCAAATAAATCCTTTATGTTCTTGTAAGCTGTACATACATTCAGAACTACTCTTTTTATAGCAGATATAAACATCAGCTTTTAGTTTTTTTCAGAGTTATAAATATGGTTGTTATGAAACGGATTTGGGAGAAGAGTGTTGTCTGAATTCCGTATACCTCTTTGTCTTTTGTAAGGAGAAGGAGAGGACCTAGAAGTGTCCGAGTTTTTTGGGGGGAAGTATATGGAGGATGTATGAGGTATGTATGGGGTGTGGTAGGTGGGATGTCTGAGTGAACAGTAATCTGTGATTACTTTTGTTTTGTTTTACTATAGTTCTAATATTTTCTAATGTAAATAAGATTACTAAATAAAAGATATGGCAAACCATGATGCAACTATTTACCCAACAAGGGAAGGTGCTGATGAAGCCAATTTCTGGTTGGGATATGGCGTATTATCGCTGCTGAGAGTTTGCAAAAAAAATGGTTTTTGAGGCTTGGAATCTTTTTATAGCGTAACTTCAATAGAGCTCAAAAAAATCTGTATTAGAATATGGTAACAGTAAAATAAAAACCCCAAAATATATTTAAAAAAATAAAATAAGGGAAAAAAAGCTTACCTCCTCAATGAAGAAAGATTACAATTTATTTAAGTATTTTATGGGCTTATCCACTTCCTCAGAAGATATGTCTGGTGATATTTAACCACTTGAGGACTCAGCCTTTACCCCCCCTTAAGGACCAGCGCTGTTTTTTCCATTCAGACCACTGCAGCTTTAACGGTTTACTGCTCGGTCATACAACCTACCACCTAAATGAATTTTGGCTCCTTTTCTTCTCACTAATACAGCTTTCTTTTGATGCTATTTGATTGCTGCTGCGAGTTTTACTTTTTATTATATTCATCAAAAAAGACATGAATTTTGGCAAAAAAATGATTTTTTTAACTTTCTGTGCTGACATTTTTCAAATAAAGTAAAATTTCTGTATACATGCAGCGCGAAAAATGTGGACAAACATGTTTTTGATGAAAAAAAACCCATTCAGTGTATATTTATTGGTTTGGGTAAAAGTTATAGCGTTTACAAACTATGGTGCAAAAAGTGAATTTTCCCATTTTTAAGCATCTCTGACTTTCCTGACTACCTGTCATGTTTCATGAGGTGCTAAAATTCCAGGATAGTATAAATACCCCACAAATAACCCCATTTTGGAAAGAAGACATCCCAAAGTATTCACTGAGAGGCATAGTGAGTTCATAGAAGATTTTATTTTTTGTCACAAGTTAGCGGAAAATGACAGTTTGTCACAAAAAAAAAAAAAAAAAAAGGTTTCCATTTCTGCTAACTTGTAACAAAAAAAAATGAAATCTGCCATGGACTCAACATGCCCCTCAATGAATACCTTGAAGTGTCTATTTTTCAAAATGGGGTCATTTATGGGGTGTGTTTACTGTCCTGGCATTTTGGGGGGTGCGGAATTGTAAGCACCCCTGTAAAGCCTAAAAGTAGTCATTGCACTGTGGGCCTCTTAGCGCAGTTTGGCTGCAAAAAAGTGTCACACATATGGTATCGCCATACTCGGGAGAAGTAGTACAATGTGTTTTGGGGTGTATTTTTACACATACCCATGCTGGGTGGGAGAAATATCTCTGCAAATGACAATTTTTTGATTTTTTTTACACACAATTGTCCATTTACAGAGTTATTTCTCCCACTCAGCATGGGTATGTATAAAAATACACCCCAAAACACATTGTACTACTTCTCCTGAGTACGGCAATACCACATGTGTGGCACTTTTTTGCACCCTAACTGCGCTAAGGGGCCCAAAGTCCAATGAGTACCTTTAGGATTTCACAGGTCATTTTGAGAAATTTGGTTTCAAGACTACTCCTCACGGTTTAGGGCCCCTAAAATGCCAGGGCAGTATAGGAACCCCACAAATGACCCCATTTTACAAAGAAGACACCCCAAGGTACTCAATTAGGAGTATGGTGAGTTCATAGAAGATTTTACTTTTTGTCACAAGTTAGCGGAAAATGATTGTTATTGGGTTTTTTTACCAAGTGTCATTTTCCGCTAACTTGTGACAAAAAATAAAATCTTCTATGAACTCACCATACTCCTAACGGAATACCTTGGGATGTCCTCTTTGTAAAATGGGGTCATTTGTGGGGTTCCTATACTGCTCTGGCATTTTAGGGGCCCTAAACCGTGAGGAGTAGTCTTGAAACCAAATTTCTCAAAATGACCTGTGAAATGCTAACGGTACTCATTGGACTCTGGGCCCCTTAGCGCAGTTAGGGTGCAAAAAAGTGCCACACATGTGGTATCGCCGTACTCGGGAGAAGTAGTACAATGTGTTTTGGGGTGTATTTTTACACATACCCATATTGGGTGGGAGAAATATCTCTGTAAATGACAATTTTTTGATTTCTTTACACACAATTGTCAATTTACAGAGATATTTCTCCCACCCAATATGGGTATGTGTAAAAATACACCCCAAAACACATAATACTACTTCTCCTGAGTACGGCGGTACCACATGTGTGGCACTTTTTTGCATCCTAACTGCGCTAAGGGGCCCAGAGTCCAATGAGTACCGTTAGCATTTCACAGGTCATTTTGAGAAATTTGGTTTCAAGACTACTCCTTACGGTTTAGGGCCCCTAAAATGCCAGGACAGTATAGGAACCCCACAAATGACCCCATTTTACAAAGAGGACATCCTAAGGTATTCCGTTAGGAGTATGGTGAGTTCATAGAAGATTTTTTTTTTGTCACAAGTTAGTGGAAAATGACACTTGGTAAAAAAAAACCAATAAAAATCATTTTCCGCTAACTTGTGACAAAAAGCTAAATCTTCTATGAACTCACCATACTCCTAATTGAGTACCTTGGGGTGTCTTCTTTCTAAAATGGGGTCATTTGTGGGGTTCCTATACTGCTCTGGCATTTTAGGGGCCCTAAACCGTGAGGAGTAGTCTTGAAACCAAATGTTTCAAAATGACCTGTGAAATGCTAAAGGTACTCATTGGACTCTGGGCCCCTTAGCGCAGTTAGGGTGCAAAAAAGGGCCACACATGTGGTATCGCCGTACTCGGGAGAAGTAGTACAATGTGTTTTGGGGTGTATTTTTACACATACCCATATTGGGTGGGAGAAATATCTCTGTAAATGACAATTTTTTGATTTCTTTACACACAATTGTCAATTTACAGAGATATTTCTCCCACCCAATATGGGTATGTGTAAAAATACACCCCAAAACACATAATACTACTTCTCCTGAGTACGGCGGTACCACATGTGTGGCACTTTTTTGCACCCTAACTGCGCTAAGGGGCCCAGAGTCCAATGAGTACCGTTAGCATTTCACAGGTCATTTTGAGAAATTTGGTTTCAAGACTACTCCTCACGGTTTAGGGCCCCTAAAATGCCAGGACAGTATAGGAACCCCACAAATGACCCCATTTTACAAAGAGGACATCCTAAGGTATTCCGTTAGGAGTATGGTGAGTTCATAGAAGATTTTTTTTTTTGTCACAAGTTAGTGGAAAATGACACTTGGTAAAAAAAAACCAATAAAAATCATTTTCCGCTAACTTGTGACAAAAAGCTAAATCTTCTATGAACTCACCATACTCCTAATTGAGTACCTTGGGGTGTCTTCTTTCTAAAATGGGGTCATTTGTGGGGTTCCTATACTGCTCTGGCATTTTAGGGGCCCTAAACCGTGAGGAGTAGTCTTGAAACCAAATGTTTCAAAATGACCTGTGAAATGCTAAAGGTACTCATTGGACTCTGGGCCCCTTAGCGCAGTTAGGGTGCAAAAAAGGGCCACACATGTGGTATCGCCGTACTCGGGAGAAGTAGTACAATGTGTTTTGGGGTGTATTTTTACACATACCCATATTGGGTGGGAGAAATATCTCTGTAAATGACAATTTTTTGATTTCTTTACACACAATTGTCCATTTACAGAGATATTTCTCCCACCCAATATGGGTATGTGTAAAAATACACCCCAAAACACATTGTACTACTTCTCCCGAGTACAGCGATACCACATATGTGGCACTTTTTTGCACCCTAACTGCGCTAAGGGGCCCAGAGTCCAATGAGTACCGTTACCATTTCACAGGTCATTTTGAGAAATTTGGTTTCAAGACTACTCCTCACGGTTTAGGGCCCCTAAAATGCCAGAGCAGTATAGGAACCCCACAAATGACCCCATTTTACAAAGAGGACATCCCAAGGTATTCCGTTAGGAGTATGGTGAGTTCATAGAAGATTTTATTTTTTGTCACAAGTTAGCGGAAAATGACACTTGGTAAAAAAAACCAATAACAATCATTTTCCGCTAACTTGTGACAAAAAGTAAAATCTTCTATGAACTCACCATACTCCTAATTGAGTACCTTGGGGTGTCTTCTTTCTAAAATGGGGTCATTTGTGGGGTTCCTATACTGCTCTGGCATTTTAGGGGCCCTAAACCGTGAGGAGTAGTCTTGAAACCAAATTTCTCAAAATGACCTGTGAAATGCTAACGGTACTCATTGGACTCTGGGCCCCTTAGCGCAGTTAGGGTGCAAAAAAGTGCCACACATGTGGTATTGCCGTACTCGGGAGAAGTAGTACAATGTGTTTTGGGGTGTATTTTTACACATACCCATATTGGGTGGGAGAAATATCTCTGTAAATGGACAAATGTGTGTAAAAAAATCAAAAAATTGTCATTTACAGAGTGATTTCTTCTACCCATCATGGGTATGTGTAAAAATACACCCTAAAACACATTGGTCTACTTCTCCCGGGTACGGCGATAGCACGTGTGGCACTTTTTTGCAGCCTAACTGCGCTAAGGGGCCCAACGTGCAATGACTACCTCTGGGCTTTACAGGGGTGCTCACAATTTAGCCCCCCCCCCACATGACAGGACAGTTAACAAACCCCACAAATGACCCCATTTTAAAAATAAGACACCACAAAGTATTCCATGAGGGGCATGGTGAGTTTATAAAAAAAATTCTTTTTTGTCACAAGTTAGCAGAAAAGGATACTTTGTGAAAAAAAACAAAAAACAACAATTTATGCTAACTTGTGACAAAAAACTAAATCTTCTATGAACTCACCATGCACCTCACGGAATACTTTGGGGTGTCCTCTTTCCAAAATGGGGTCATTTGTGGGGTCTGTCCTGGCATTTTAGGGCCTCTGCAATCATTACATGTATGGCCAGTATTTCTGCTATACTCCTTATATTGGGCATACAGGTAGTGCATTCTGGGCTGAAAGGAAAAATGAACGGCAAACATCCCTTCATTCGCATCGATCAATGTGGATGAACAAATATCTGCCAAAAAATGTGAAACAAAAAGAAAAGAAAGAGGGACATAGGAGCTGCCACCCCAAAAATCCAAACCCACCAGCTCGTATGCCCAGGCAATCCTGATTTATTCATCCACATTGATCGATGTGAATGGAGAAATCATTGCTTGAGTTCTTTTTTGATACAAAGTGCTTGCCAAAGCATATGAATCCCCAACACCACACCTTGGCCCATATGCCTCGGCAAACGTATCTTTTTTACTGTGGAGGAGAAATCTCGTCCTACAGCGCTGCATGCACTGATTTTGTGTAACCTGACAGAAGCGCAATGCTTCTGTCAGGATGCACCATCAGTGCTGCAGCTGATTGGTCGGTCGGTCGGTCGGTCTGGATAGAAAAAAGAGAGAAGAAAAACGAAAAAAACAAAACAAAAAGGAGGGGAAGGCGTCCGCCTGGACATAGGAGCTGCCACCCCAAAAATCCAAACCCACCAGCTCGTATGCCCAGGCAATCCTGATTTATTCATCCACATTGATCGATGTGAATGGAGAAATCATTGCTTGAGTTCTTTTTTGATACAAAGTGCTTGCCAAAGCATATGAATCCCCAACACCACACCTTGGCCCATATGCCTCGGCAAACGTATCTTTTTTACTGTGGAGGAGAAATCTCGTCCTACAGCGCTGCATGCACTGATTTTGTGTAACCTGACAGAAGCGCAATGCTTCTGTCAGGATGCACCATCAGTGCTGCAGCTGATTGGTCGGTCGGTCGGTCGGTCTGGATAGAAAAAAGAGAGAAGAAAAACGAAAAAAACAAAAAGGAGGGGAAGGCGTCCGCCTGGACATAGGAGCTGCCACCCCAAAAATCCAAACCCACCAGCTCGTATGCCCAGGCAATCCTGATTTATTCATCCACATTGATCGATGTGAATGGAGAAATCATTGCTTGAGTTCTTTTTTGATACAAAGTGCTTGCCAAAGCATATGAATCCCCAACACCACACCTTGGCCCATATGCCTCGGCAAACGTATCTTTTTTACTGTGGAGGAGAAATCTCGTCCTACAGCGCTGCATGCACCGATTTTGTGTAACCTGACAGAAGCGCAATGCTTCTGTCAGGATGCATCATCAGTGCTGCAGCTGATTGGTCGGTTGGAAAAAAAGAGAGAAGAAGAAAAAAAAAAAAAAAAAAAAAAAAAGCAAGCAAGCAGCAAAGCACTTCAATAACATTAACTTTTTAAACTTTATTAAATATGTTCAAACCAAACAATAACATTGGTAACCAAATATTAACTTTTTTGCTTACCTGTTTTTTTTGTTTTGTTTTTTTTTTACCTGCGAGCTGAGGATAAACTTCTCCTCTCCCATGGGTCAATGTGCAAAGTGCAAATCGCACAGATATGTGGCGAAGTACATTATGCATTCTGTCCCAAGTGAAAGGAGAGGTTTCTGGCAGGCCAGTGTATTTGGATCTCTCAAAACCTGATGTTTGGGTTCACACTGCATACTGGCCTATCCGGTCGGTCGAGCCCGCCGCACCGTCTCGCCCAAAATAGATCTTCAGGGAATACCACAAGAGTAGCATTCGGCCTAGTAATTAACTGCGTCGCCGTAGACTAACATGACTTCCGGGCCGACCCAAATTGCCGCAGAAGCCACGCAGTAACGTAGGCATGCACTAGCGTTAAGTCAAGCACTTCCGGCGTAGGGGGGGACCGCAAAGTGTGACTTTTGCTAGGCAATTTGCCCTAACGCATCGCGCCAGTGTGAAATAGCACTGAGAGACCCTTGTGTGCCTACTGCTGTGTCTGTAGTTCCCTAGGTGCTAAAAGTGTGCCTTCTCGTGGTACCTCTCATAACACTCCCCTAGGCATAGGCCAGGCTGGTCAGGACAGCGGGGACAGTAAACGGGGGTGTCACGCCTTATTCCAGCCTTGCTGCAGACACGACATCTTTTTCTGGGGTTGCGTTGAGTTGGGGTACTCGGAATCGGGTAGGCATAATGCCTTCCATGCAGCCGGCTAGTTGCATTTGGGGGTTGGGCTCTGTCACCTTCTGGATAGAGGAGTGCCGAAACAATGTCTTCCTGGAATTGAAGGAAAGATCCAGTTCTCCCAGCCTTACTGTAGAGAACAAAGCTGTTGTACATCGCCAATTGAATTAAATACACAGACACTTTCTTATACCAGCGTCTGGTTTTCCGGGAAATTAAATAGGGCCCTAACATCTGGTCATTGAAGTCCACCCCTCCCATGTTGGCATTATAGCTGTGGACGGCGAGGGGCTTTTCAATGACCTCTGTTGCCCGTGTAATTTGTACTGTCGTGTCTGTGTGAATGGTAGACAGAAGGTAAACGTCCCTCTTGTCCTTCCATTTCACCGAGAGCAAGTCATCGGTACACAAGGCGGCCCTCTCCCCCCGTTGAAGTCTGGTGTTAACGAGCTGTTGGGGGAAGCCCCGGCGACTAGGCCGCACGGTGCCACAGCATCGGATTCCTTCTAACTTTAAGTGCTGAAAGAGGGCCACACTTGTGTAAAAGTTGTCCACATAAAGATGGTACCCCTTCTGGAACAAGGGTGACACCAAGTCCCACACAATCTTTCCACTGCTCCCCAGGTAGTCAGGACATCCGACCGGCTCCAATTTTGAGTCTTTTCCCTCATAGACCCTAAAACGAGATGTATAGCCTGTGGCCCTATCACAGAGCTTATACAGTTTCACCCCATACCGGGCGCGCTTGCTTGGGATGTACTGTTTGATGCCAAGGCGCCCGGTAAAATGTACGAGGGACTCATCTACACAGATGTTCTGTTCAGGGGTATAAGCATCTGCAAATGTGGATGACAGGTGGTCTATGAGGGGCCGAATTTTGTGGAGCCGGTCATAAGCTGGGTGGTCTCTTTCATGACAGGTGTCGTTGTCATTGAAATGCAGGAAGCGCAGGATGATCTCAAATCGCGTCCTGGACATGGCAGCAGAGAACACGGGCATGTTATGTATTTGGCGTGTAGACCAATAAGAGCGCAATACATTTTTTTTAGTAATACCCATGTTGAGGAGAAGGCCCAAAAAAATTTTAAGTTCGGAAACTTGGAGTGGTTTCCACCGAAAAGGCTGGGCGTGGCAGCTTTCCGGATGGGCGGTTATAAATTGTGTGGCATATAGGTTGGTCTCAGCCACAATTAAGTCAAGGAGATCCTGGGTGAGGAACAGTTCAAAAAAGTCTAGGGCCGATCCTAGTTCAACTGTCTCCACCTGGACTCCAGACTGGGCGGTGAAAGGGGGCAGTATGGGTGCGGCGGGATCAGGGGAATGCCAATCAGGGTTTGCCAGCACCTCTGGAAAACCAATGGGAGTACGGGCCCGTCTACTTGGTGGCTGCGGATCGGATCTTAATTCACGTACCACCGAACCAGTTTCTACTTCCAGGATGGTGTCCGCCACTTCATCAGGGTCTTCTGCGGAAGTACTGGTGTTGATAGGTCCAGGAGATGCTGCGCTGCTGGTGCATGCCTCACCAAGAAAAATCAGATCAACGCCACTCTGCTGCCCTTGAGACTGATCTTCCGCCACCTGCAGTCCAGTGACATGGGGTGTGGTACGCCTGGCTCTAGCCGGGACCTCAACCTCGTCATCGGAACTATCGGTCAGAGAGCCACTGCTGTCTACAGGATCGTACTCTGAACCCGAAGATTCGTCGAATAAGTCGACCCAATCATCCTCATCCGACTGGTCCATGTACCTGTAGATGTCTTCATTGGAAAACCTCTTTTTTGCCATGGTGGCCTGCTAAATTTAGGAGGTATTCCTCTGAGACTACCCAGGAAAAGAGCACCTACCTAGCGAAAGGGAGTACTTGAGAGGTAGAAAGCTGTGGTCACTGAGTTTAGATAAAAAAAATCAAAACTGATGTTTACAGTGCCACAGCTTGTGTACAGTGTTTTTTGCAGTGATCAGAAAAAAGAAATTTCTGTCACTGCGGTGGGGCGGGCTGAACGCAGTGCAGGCGAACGATCAGGTCTGATCGGGCAAACACTGCGTTTTTTTGTGGATCCTAGAGACCCTAATATAGATCTGACTGTGATCACTAATAATCACTTACAGATACTATATAGTACCAATGCTGATTAGCGACAGTGATGACGCTAATTAGTGACTGTGGTGCAGTGGGCTGAGCACTAACTGACACTAACAACCCTTTTGCTTAGCTAACTGGCCTAACTGTTTGTTACCACTAGTGATACTAAAAAAGTTTTTAGATCACTAGGATAGTGATAGTGATGGTGAGGGGGGGGGGGGGGGGGTTGGGGATCAGAGAGCAATCACAAATAATCAAAAACAATCACGAGACAATTACAACACAATTACAGCAATCGGCGCAATCAAAGCCAATCACGGACCAATTGAATCCAATAACGTGACAATCAAAAACCAATTACGTGACAATTGAAGCCAATCACACGACAATCGATGCTAATCACAGGGCAAAACAGCCAATCAGTGGGCAATTGGCACAATCAAAACCAATTACGGGCAATTGAAGCCAATCACGCGACAATCGAAGCCCAATTACGTGACAATCGAAGCCAATCACACGACAATCGATGCCAATCACAGTGCAATTGAGACAATTGTAGCCAAACAAAGCACAATCAAGCCTTACAGACAGGAGATAAGATACACAATGGCAGGGGGGAGAATATACGCAATCAATGAACTAGGACGGTGTGGGGAGGATCGGAAGGGGTGGGGGGGTGATCAGATACCCCTAAGGGGTAGTTGGGGGTCTAATCTGATGGATAGGAGTGACAGGTGGTGACAGGGGGTGATAGATGGGTTATTGACAGGTGATAAGTGGGTGTTTACAGGGAAAAACAGATGTAAACAATGGACTGCTGATGTGATCAGGGGGGGTGTCTCGGAGGGATCTGAAAGGGTGGGTGGGTGATCAGAAGCCCCTAATGGGCAGTTGGGGGTCTGATCTGATGGGGGGCAGTGGCAGGTGGTGACAAGGGATGATTGACAGGTGACGGATAGGTGATTGACAGCTGATCAGCGGGCAATTACAGGGAAGATAGATAGATGCAGTATACGGGGGGGGGGGGAGATCTGAAGGGGTGGGGGGTGATCAGATACCCCTAAGGGGCAGTTGGGGGGTCTGATCTAATGGGGGGCAGTGACAGGTGGTGACAAGGGATGATTGACAGGTGACTGATAGGTGATTGGCAGCTGATCACTGGGGAGATAGACAGATGCAGGGGAGATAGATAGGTTCAGTATACAGGGGGGGGGGTCGGGGGGGAGATCTGAAGGGGTGGGGGGTGATCAGATAACCCTAAGGGGTAGTTAGGGGTCTGATCTGATCAATAGGAGTGACAGGTGGTGACAGGGATTGATTGATGGGTGATATGGGGGTTGGTTAGGTCTGATCTGCGTGCTGCAGGGGGGTACAGGGGGGTGTCTGATGGGTGCTGCGGGTGATCGGGGGGTCTGTGGGGCTCCTAATGTGTGTGTGTGTGTGCTGATACTATGCCTGCACTCCTCGCTGGTGGTCGATCGCTAAGTGTGACCACCAGCGGGAGGCAGGCAGTATAATACAGTTTGTTACCTAAACAAACTGTATTATACGCGTTCTATTGGTGGTTTTGAATTTTTACAGCCCGCCGGCGCTGCTGATTGGCCGGCGGGCTGAAGTCACATGGGGGCCGAATAGTATGACGTAGCGATCGCGCGGCTACAGCCGCGCGATCGCTCGTTAATTAGGCTGCAGCCGGCGACGCAAGTCTGCGTCGCTGGTCCTGCAGCTGCCACCTTGCCGACGCGCGTTATGAGTGCGCGGTCGGCAAGTGGTTAATATGTGAGAGTGTGAAAGAGACATCCATCATTTTTAATGATCCAGGATCCCTCCTGATTTAATTATTTTTTCCAAGAGTATTCTTCATAACCTATGTAAACAAATTTAGAAAACGTATAAAGCTCACAGACAACTATGGATGCTTATTAGGATTCTGTAAAAATGAAATTTCCGCATTTCCGATCGGAAATCAGGAAACAGAAATCGGATTTCTGTGGAAATACCACATTACCGCAAGTCAGTAATTTTAGACCAATCGGAATTTGGAAGCATTGGACCAATCAGAGAATGTAGAGTCAACTTGGAAGTATTTGGCCAACCAGAGAATGAAAAATGACCCAAAAAAAGACTCCTTGAAAATTAGAAAATGGAAATTAGAAAACTGATTTCTGCTTACATTCCGCATTACTGCAACTCAGTTATTTTAGTCCAGTCACAGAATCCGGAAGCATTGGGCCAATCAGAGAATGCAGAGTCAACTAGGAAGTATTTGGCCAATCAGAAAATGCAAAAAAAAAAATGACCAAAAGAAAAGACTAATCAGAAATCGGAAAACAGAATTGTGGAATCGGCATTGGCAAAAATTTCTGTAGAATAGGAAATGGGCATTTCCCTACACTTCCAACCACCCCATCCTATTCCAGACACATGGTAAATGTAGAATAGTAGTGTGCAAATTGATAAAAACCCAGTTAGAAGATTATAAATCTCCCCTCCGTGGTCTACCAATAACCCATAATTTCAGTACACCCTGAATTCTGCTCCTCAAGTCATATAGTTCTTACTCCTTTGATATTGCTCCACTCCATTACTCTCTTTACTGTTGCCCATCAAGGATAGGTTTGTTTCGGTTCAAACATTTAACTTATACTTACAAATCTTTGTTCCGTGTGCATCCTCCATGTATGTCCAATTTTCCAGTATCATCTTAAAGAGGAACGGTCGCAAAAATCTTAAAATGTAAAACACATACAAATAAAAAGTACATTTTTTCCTAGAGTAAAATGAGCCATAAATTACTTTTCTCCTATGTTGCTGTCACTTACAGTAAGTAGTAGAAATCTGACAATACCAACAGATTTTGGACTAGCCCATCTTCTTATAGGGAGGTTCTCAGGGTTTTCTTTATTTTTAAAAGCACTTAGAGAATGGCAGTTGCTCCGTCCAACTGCCAAAATAGTGTGCAGGGAGGCTGGCCAGCATCTTTGTATTAATCATTTTCAGGGAATGTCTTTATAAAGAATAAAGGCCATGCTGAGAATCTCCTATAGAGAGATGGACTAGCCCAAAATCTGTTGATCTGTTGGTAATGTCAGATTTCTACTACCTACTGTAAGTGACAGCAACATAGGAGAAAAGTCATTTATGGCTCATTTTACTCTGGGAGAAATGTACTTCTTATTTTGTATTTGTTTTACATTTTAAGATTTTCATGACTGTTCCTCTTTAAGGCTTTGCTATGCTAAGCATCAGACCAAACAAGCAATAGGGACAGCACTCAAATGACTGGAGGTGATGGAGTGTGCTGCGGATCCAACCCGTGTACCAGCTAACACACTTGACTTTCAGTTTTCTGTGCGCGTTTTCCTGCATACTTTTTCTGCACACCAAGTGTGTTTCCATGCAGAAAAACGCACACGTTTTTTCACAGCAGCTGATATAAATGATAGAGAAAACTGCCAAAATGTGCAGAGTCATCCTGCAGAATGTCAGTTTTTTATTCTGTGTGCGAACAACACAGTAAGTGTGAACTAGCGCATTGATTAGCATGAGTCCTCAGTTTTTCTGTGCAGAAAACGTGCAGGAAAACAGTCAAGTGTGTTCCCTGCCTGAAGCTTTGCCCAAAAGATCCCGGCACAGCTCTTTCACAAGCAATTCTCTTTATTTAAGTTTCCGTGTAAAACATAAAAAGCTGTACAGTGGCTACGGTCCACAGTTTCAGACCTTCCTGGTTCTTGGTCACACCACACAGCTAATAAAACCCACGTACACCACCTGTTTAAATAGCTACTACCATCAGCTACAACCAATCAGGAGCAATATGCAAATAAGAGCACCTGATGGGGGACTGAGATAGCTGGCTACCAACAGCCACTCCCCCTCCCTGGATTGGTCCCTTTAAATATGACATCACCGCAGCAATATACACGTCTATAAATATAACTCCTGGATGTTAAAAACATACCTAAAGTAAGCGGGAAGGAGGCACTGTCACTAACCACCAGTGCAACAAAAATCCAAGCCAATCCTTATTCTGATTGGCATAACACAAAGACGCTATCAGGAGAAAGTTAGCTGCCGTAGCTTTGGGAAGGGAGTCTAGAAACAAAAAGTCCACATGACCACCGCTGTCATAGACAGAAGTTAAAAGTCACTTGAACGCAACAGGAGTCTCCCAATAGGCTCATACTCAGACCCTCCATTGTCACAGCAGCGGAGAACAAACAAAGCGAAGCGTGCATTACACTAGTGAAATGATGACTTAACCACTTCCCCATAAAGAGAACCCTCCTATGCTATTTATATAAAGAAATGGGATGTAAATACATTGTTTAAAAAAAAAAAACAGCGGCCCCTCCCCTTAGGTAGCTATGAACTTTTACCATACAAATTTAAGATTATATTCTTTGGTATTTAAAAAGACAACCTGTGCGGCGCTCTACACCTGTCAGTTTGATCAATAAACACTAGTAACTAGAACATAAGTCCAAGTTTACACAAATGTCCATATATCACAGTTGGGGTTTCCAAAGATTCTCTGTTCCACTTCAACAATGACATGCAGTTAGCACATTGACAGGTATCACTCTCACCAGATCCATGGGCGAGAGCGGAGACGCGTGAGCGGCGGTGGTGAGGACATCCTGGAGCTTTTATCTATATGCGCATGTTCTTATAATTGATTGTGAGTGTGCTACCACTTTTTTAATGTTTTAAATAAACAGTATTACGCTATGTTACCTCTCCTTTGAGTTTCATTAAGGGAGAAGGCTGCGGATTAAGAATTGAGAGTTTTGATGAAACGCTTTAGCTGTACTGTTATGGTCAGCCATTACCTCTGGTAAGCCTTCAATCTTATTGTTTGTGGATGCACAGAGTGGTGGTGGCTTTGAAACTCATAGCACAGACTGGTGCTGTTACTCTTGGTGAAGGACTTGCTTAGTATGGTCCTAACAGTATTACGCTATCCACTGTTTTGTTTCATTTGAGTACAACTAGGAGGAAGAAGCTGGGCACGTGGGCCACATCCACTTTACAATGCGAGTTTGCTGACTATAACTAATCAGCCCATGGATCTGGTGAGAGTGATACCTGTCAATGTGCTAACTGCATGTCATTGTTGAAGTGGAACAGAGAATCTTTGGAAACCCCAACTGTAATATATGGACATTTGTGTAAACTTGGACTTATGTTCTAGTTACTAGTGTTTATTGATCAAACTGACAGGTGTAGAGCGCCACACAGGTTGTCTTTTTAAATTGTATTTAGGGTGGTTATACCCACCTAATTGTGTGGCGATCCACGTGTCAGTGACTAGGTTTGCATTTATTCTTATTTATAACGCATGAGAGGAGCGCACATACCACATTTTAGTCATATTCTTTGGTATGACCACCCCTCCTTATAGTCCCCAGTTCTCAGATCCAGCATGCCTCCCTACATAATAATTCCCTATCTCTATCACCCCTAAAATCACAGGGCACCCCTTCCAAAACTTGAACATGAAGTTGAGTAATATCATGGCTAAATACAACAAAGTGTTCTGACACAGAATGATCCAAACTTTTTGTTCTAATAGTCGGTTTATGAGAAGAAACATGCTCGCTAAGCTCCTGTGTGGTTTTTCCCACAAAGCAGCTGCCACACGGGCACTTAAGTAAATAAATAACATATCAGGAACCACAAGAGTACCTACCCCTTATGTTGTACTTTTTCCAAGACATGGGATGAAAAAAAGTATCACCCTTTAATGATACTGGGACACATATGGCAGCTGAGACAAGGGAAAGTACCACACACACGAGGAATACCATCTTTAGGATCATAACTAATGTCAGAATGGACTAGCCTGCTCCTCAACGAGGGTGCTCTTTTAAAGGAAAAAAGGGGAGGCACTTGGAATTCAGGAATATGAGGAAAGGGATCCTCCAGCAAACGCCAGTGTTTAGTGGCAATGCAACATACAGTACATTCATTGTCACTCACTGTATCCAAACGGCCCTGATTGTTTCGTTCTTTACATGTCCTCAGCCCGTTGTGCCTGTATCTACTCAGAGTATCAGGTAGATACCCCTATACCATACTAAGCATCTGCAGCTCATCTGCCTCTTTCTTCTTCTATCACACAAAGGATTTCTCTTTTACACTCTCCAAAAAATTCAATCTTCATGTGCAACCTAAAAACTCACATGTTCAAGCGAGTATATAATATGAGCTAGGTCATGTTACCAGTTACTGACCAAGAAGACCAATCATTGTTTCTTATTAAGATAGCTGCTAAGGCACATACAACCTTATATATAGCTTACTCCTTCTTCTTGACTAGTGTGCTAGGTGCTTCTTTAGACTGCAAGTTTGAAAGGACCTGTTGTTGTATCCTTGCTGCCATCTGCAATCTCATTTATACAGTATGTGACTTGTACTTGAGGATGTGCACAGCAGTGTTATCTATATTGGCTGTCTTTCTCTATGCACTGCTGTATTTCATTCTATGTATTGTATGATATGGAGATGTTTGCACAATATAAATCAATAATAATACCTTGGTCACAGGATTTGCAACACCTTAGACTGTAAGCCTATTTTGCAAAGCCCCCCTACCCATGTGATTTTCTCCACCCCCATATGGACACAGTGACTCATCTGCTATACTTATCTTTACATTGTTTCATCACTATTTTATGTACCATTGTTTGAACACTATAATGTCCCTGTGTAACATTGTTTGATGCTGTAATACAGGTGTAGGGAACCTTTTGCTCGGGAGCCAGATGTGGCTCTTTTGATGGCTACATCTGGCTCACATACAAATCAGAAGGGGTTGATTCACTAAGCTACACTGCTCAAGCAGCACAGCTTAATGTGGCAGAGCAAATAACATTTTCAAAGTAGGCATGCTACTGCTGTAGCGTGCACTACTAACTTACTTGTGCTCCCCCAAAACTAACTAGAACGAGATTCCTGCACTTTGATTGGCCCAGTAAACTGGCAGCCTATTTGGCCAAAGTGGGGATATAGTCCTACAAAGTGAAACCACCAAGTCAGTTAGCTAATTGCACAAGCTGTTAGTCGGTATTTCTCCTGTCTGGCTCTCGGGGAAATTGCTGATGTTGCTGAAACCCAAGAGAAGCTAAAGACGTGTCTGACACTTCCGCTGCCTGACGGATCAACTGTATACACATCACCATGGCAACAGGGATGTGAGCCCTCTGCTGTGCATGCACACTGTGCCAGTTTGAAACATATTGTATGGCTCTCACAGAATTACATTTTAAAATATGTGGCGTTTATGGCTCTCTCAGCAAAAAGGTTCCTGACCCCTGCTGTAATAGATCCCCTTTCTATGGTATGGTGATACATAATATGTTAGCACTTTATAAATACATAATAATAATAATAATAATAATAAAAATAAAAATAATAATAATAATAATAATAATAATAATAATAATAATAATAATAATAATAATAATAATAATAATAATAATAATATAATAATTATAGGGTACTCTTGTGAATTGCTCTAGCTAGAACCCATTTAACCATGAGTCAAGGTAAATAGGGTATTAGAAGTGTGCCAGTGTTTTTTTTTTTTATTAACATTTCATATAATGTATATGATAGGCAATTGAATCTTAATCTGGCCATAATAAAAACAATGCTTCCCCATGTTGTCTGAAAATCCACTTGAAGTGGACCTGAACGCAGCACTTCCTCTCTGCTCTAAAAGATACGGAACACCATAACCTTTGAAGAAAAATATTTCTTTGTTATAGATGTTACAAATCCTGAAATAAATATGCAGTGTGCACAGTGGGAGACATGGCAGCGCTTTCAAACAACCTCATACCTGAATGATTTAACTGCATCAGTGGGCAGAGCTCCAGAAACTGGACTATATTACACACCCTGCATCACTATAGACCAAGGGGGGGTGTTAGCTTCAGTGATAATTAGTGCACCCCCCCTTGGTCTATAGTGATGCAGGGTGTGTAATATAGTCCAGTTTCTGGAGCTCTGCCCACTGATGCAGCTTAATCACTAATTCCCCCACCCTCTCTTTGCCTGCAGTGTATGCTGGGTGTGTAATTTAGTCCAGTTTCTGGAGCTCTGCTCACCATTGCAGTTAAATCATTCAGGTATGAGGTTGTTTGAAAGCGCTGCCATGTCTCCCACTGTGCAAACTTAAATGTAAGTATACTAGTGGCTAGCTGCCTTCACTGTTTTAAATTCACTCTCAAATTTTTAGATTAGAGTTAGCACATAATTTTGCATCTGTTTTGCATTAGAGGCATGTATTCAGCCCTAGGGGGCTCTGCATTGCTGCTGATGGCTTACAATTCAGGTGCATCCTTGAGCGCTTATCATTTGTCTGTTTTGCTTTAAATATGCAGTGTGTCTACTTCCTGCTTTCATGGCAGCAACATCCTGTGATTATAAATTAGCCACTCTGCCACGGCAGAGGAAATTCCTGAGCTGACACAGCTGAAGAGATCAAATTATAGTGGTGATTATTCACAGATGAGAGTGAATTTGACAGGCTAAACTCTCTAAATTCACACAGTGCGCATTTCTCTCTGCTTTCCTTCTGTGCAAGAGTTCAGGTCCACGTTAATAGTGATGTTGCAGTGTTCCATATCAAATACCTATAAAGGAGATGCCATTCATCCAATTGTGCTGAGAAGCAGACAACATCTGATTCATTACCAAGGGTTACAACCCACATTTATTCAGCTGTATTAATTAAGAGTAGGTTTCCACTTTTCATTTCATTGACATTATAACAACAGTTTTTCAACTAAATTTACAGCTGTTTCCATTACCTGAATCTGAATGAACAAATATTAAGAGCAGTTTTCTAAGTGCACTTTTACAGAAACTGATACAAATGTGCCTATGCGATGCCCTCAAAGTCATTAACATTTCTTTCAAAACGTATCGATCAAGCGTCAGCAAATTAATATTAAGGTCAAGCGCAGCAGAAATATGCTCTATAATCAGCAAAAGAGCACTCAGGAAACCAACCGAGAATATGAAAAGTATATTAATGGAACATGTGTTGTAATTTACAATTTGCAAATAAGTACCAACAAAGAAAGCATTCATTTTGTTTCTATGTTTTAACTGGCTTATAAGGATGAATGAAATGGTTGCTTCTTTCAAAAGGAACACTTTCCTTGTATAAATTGAGAAAGTACTTAAATCGTGAGTGGATTTCAAGCCTGTTTACCCAATACTGTATGGTGTCACCACTACTCCCATGCCAGTCTTGGGCCATTCCTTTCAGCCATTGTTAATTGCAATTGAATTGATTGATATGGTGGTAACAGTAGATATATCCAGGCATCCATAAGATGCTTTTTATATAAAAAGTTCTCTGTTTCACTGTACACCCTCTCAAGTTAACAACAAAAAAACTTTATACAAAAATTGTTAGAGGTTTTCTTGACATAATCAGCCATATTAAGAAAATAACATGTTACTCATTAAAACATAACAAATTATACACAAACATAAGGTGGCAGTCCATCAAATGATAATAAAACATGAATAATAAAACTATCCATAAAATTAAATTCTTGTCCTGTATTGAACGCCACTGTGTGCATGCCCTCCCTCCCCCCATCATCACCACTCATGCACCCTTTTAAAAGTGAATGATTGCTGCTATACCAAATAGCAGTGATCATTTGTAAACTTAAATAAAAAAGTTGACCAGTTTAAAAAAGTTTGCGAAAGTGTTGTACAAATTTTCTGTCCGTGAATGGGCGAATCTGGCAAACCACCACAGACTTCAATGGGCAGGTGAATTTTTAAACTTACAAAGACTGTTTCTGGCCACAAAAGTGATGAAAACATTGTTTCAAGGTTTCTAACACCTGGATAGGGACATGCCAGAGGGGGGTCTATGCCAAAAATCCCACCAAAAATTACAGAGTTGATGCAAAGTTGGGGTTTAAACCCTAATGGGCAGAAATCACATTATGCATAGCTCTAGGTGTCATTGGGCTGTGTAGTGTCTCACACAGAGAGATACAATAGTAATATCAGAATACAGTGAAATAATAATGCATTGGAGTATGTGCCTGCATTTTAATGAGGCAACAGGAGTAGTGTGCACACAGCTCTGGGTGTCAGTGGGCTGGGGAGGTATCACACACACAAAAAGAGCACAGGAGACCGATGTACTAGCCCTCAAAATAGCTGTTTGGAGTGCTTTCACAGCAAGTAAGGAACAAGAACACAGACCTAGATAATACTTTCCCTACCTATCTACAGCAAGTCTGACCCTGCTCTCACTAACAGGCAGCAGAGAAATGATCCAATATGGCCACCGCAACTGCTGTTTGATAGGTGGGTGGGGAGTCCAGGAAGGGATGCTAGCTGATTGGCTGCTATCTGCTGCTGACTGTGAGATAAGGAGTCAAAGTTTAGCTCAATGATGATGTACAGGGGGCAAATCAAACACGCCAAATGTTCGCTGCTTACCGCGAATGCGAACAGCCAATGTTTGCAGAATACTACTTGCCGGTTTGCAAACGTTTGTGACAAATTCATGTTCGCAAACTGAAAATTTGAAGTATGTGACATCACACCTAATAGCATACAAATGCAAGACACAGTGAGATCGTACCCCCCCCCCCTTTCTTTTTTGAAGGCCTGTAATGTGATTTCTCATGATTGGCTGCTGGGAAGGTATGCATGGTGGGAAGAAGGTATTGGCTGAGCAGAAGGAGTTTCTTTTGCTTGCCACCCAGACTACCCCCTGGGCTGTACTTATCCAACTTCCTCAATTTGGCCTAAAAGCAATCCACTTGGTGAACTTGACTGCCTAGTAGAAAAAAAGGAACTATTAAGGAGATACACAAAACCCCCAGTAGCAACCTTACCTTTCTTTAGATTCTCTCCATGTGTTGACTGCCTAGTGGCTGAAATGGATTAAGATGAAATGGGACCCTAGGCAGGACAGCAATTTTTGCCCAACGCTGATGGTTACCTGGCATTTTTTGTAAGATTTGGTGGGAGATATCAGCCACCATGCCCCTAGACTCTCTTCAGCCTCTTCAACTGCCTAGTACTATACATAAAAATCAGACTTCATCATGACCTCTATTCTGTCCTATTTGTGAACTACATTTCTTTATTTGTGAACTACTTTTAAAAAAAAAAAGGGGGGGGAAGGCTGCGCATCCCTATACACATGCTGCAATTAAATAGTTAATCGCATAGGCAATTGCAGAATGTGTCTAGGGATGTGCAGCCTTCCCCCCACTTTTTCTTAACTTTGTAACTGTATAACTATCAGGTTAGCTGCTCCCAGCCCCTTCTCCTGAGTTTCCTGTTTGCATAATAAGTAGTAGCAGATTTGCATATGATTTGCATATGAATTGAATGTGAAGTGTGCAGAAAGTCTATTTAGATGCTGCACACTGAGCTGGTGGTCATTTCAGATGCAGCCTTAGTGGTATGCACTGGCGTTCTCCGCACTCTACATTTCTTAAATTTTTATCTCTTAAGGTGTGATAGAGGAAAAAACTTAAGCATTCTTACTTTCACATAGCTTTATTGGGCAATTCAATCCATGATAACTCTGAATTTTTAGATAATAATTTTATTATACACACTATCAATAACATTGTGTTGGTCTGTTTTGTAAAGATTGATTTTATGGCTAAGAAATAATAAAAAAAATGTAATTGATTTATTGTAAAAAGCTTTTTAGCATCTAATTTAGTCATTTAAAACTCTTGGGAGACAATTTAAAATAATCAGAAAAATAATGTTTGATGCTAAATTTGATTTGATTTTCTGAAAAGTCACAAAGTTTAACTTGGAAAGTTACAGTGGAATGTGCTGAAAAATAAAATTGAAAAAGAAAAAAAATCCATCTTAAGAAAAGAACCGTCACCAGCTTTACTGCATTGAAAATAATTATGCCAACAAAAGAAAATCCATAACAAATAGGCATTTATAATTTCTAGGTTAGTTACAAAAGTAAGGTCTGATATTTACAAGAGTTGACAGTTTTGAACATCAATAAACACTGTCAATCTCAAGGTTGCATAGCTGGCTATAAAAAGGGGAATGCCTTGTATAGTAGTATACAATAAAGAAATCTAAAGTATTTAGCTGGAAATGGCTACAATATCTTTTCATAAATGCCTGCCTGTTCCTAAGGAAATAACATATATTATTAGCTGCCTGTTCCTAAAGAAATAACATGTATATTTGGCTGAGGGAAGGATTATTGATGTTTAAAGGGACCCTAAACTCAGGCACAAAACAGAATTTGAACTTGCCTAGGGCCTCCTCCAGCCCCCCATACCCCGCAAGGTACCCCAGAGTCCTCCTGACTTTTCTCCCTGTTCCGCTATTGGCACCATTAATCGGCGACTTTGGCCTGAAGTTGCCCGTATGCGACTCCGCCGTGCATGCCATGCATTATCACGCCAGCTGGCGTGAGAGTCCCGCACACATTCACTATCAGCCGCTTCGACCAACAGTTATCGCCTGTGTTCAATGCATAGTAGTGAAAGGGCTATGTAGTGTTAAGCTACTTAACACTACATAGCCATTTCACTACTAAGCATTGAAACACAGCACTTGATCATGATCCATACACTGTAGCTTATCCCCTAACACAAGACGCTAGCCACTTAAGTTAAATGAAACCTAAACATTTCACTTAAGTTAAATGAATCTCACTTTCCACACACATACAGCAGTGTGCAACATTAATCCCCTCCCCATCACCAGAAAAAGAAGTGTTTTGTAAACACTGAAAATACACTATCATATAAACAAAACTTAATTTCCAAAACATAATGTCCACACACAAAGCCTTTTAAAATATAGACAACATCATAACCCATTGAAAACCACACAATTTGTTACCTTTCATAATTTATTGCATACTAGTAGCCTTTAGATCTGTGACATTAACGAGTGCTAGAGCAGCAAAGCCAGAGCCATACACTGCTTCCCACAATTCCTTCCCTTTTAAGCTTCCCATACCTAGTTTCTTCATTTCTGCCATACTGCACATGTGCAGGGCCACCAGCACAGCCCTACACATGCACACTACAGAGGAACACACAGATGCAGACTGGATGCAGAAACCTGCTCATGCTGCTCCACGATTGGCGTGAATGGCTGCGGGCGGAGATTGCAGGGAATTGCGCCCGCCGATGCACGTGCATCCCCACTTGAATGACTGAGCAGAGCTCCCAGCGGTGGTTGCTGCTAGGGACTGTTAGCCAGCGAAACCGCCGTCTATTAGCATTGTACAGCGCTGCGATCTAAGGCAGCGCTGTACTGGGGACAGCCGTGTGACACCTGGAAGGAGAAAAAGTGATCCGCTGTCAGTGGATGCTGCTTGGCTGAGAGGGGGAGAGAGACATAAAATAAATTAAAAAATAGTGAAATTTATATTAAAAAAAATATATATTAATAAAAAAAAAAAACATCTGGGGAGCAATCATACGTTTATTTTTACTTGCTTTAAATACAATTCCCATACAGTTGGCACTGGCATGTAGTATATATGCATATAATATATATATATATATATATTTATATATATACAGAGGGGCTGCAACACACAACAGGAAAACAGTGACAGGGGCTCTTGGTTATGCTTTAACACGCTTTAGCTCACCAGTCACCAACTTCTCCAATTGTCCCCGATCTGGTGAGTCCTACTCTAACCATGCAATGCTAGTTTTTTATCAGCAGTCTAGTGGGAACTAATCCAAAAACCCAAGAGTCAACTAAATGGGAGAAAAGGAAATTAAAAACACCTCACCTTTCACTAGCTACCAAATGAACTCTCTGAACACGGGCAATCCACTCATTTATATGCTTAACTGTGCTAGAGGTGGGTGTGGTTATGCAGGCTCACAGGGGAAAATTATAAACAAATACCAAGGGGTGAGCAGCACAAACCAACTTTAATGCAATTTTTTTGCAAAGCATGCATGCAGCAATGGAGACCACAATCTCCACAAGAAATATATATAAAAATACAGAGGGGCTGCAGCACACAACAGGAAAGCAGTGACATGGGCTCTTGGTTACACTTTAACGCGCTTAAGCTCACCTACTCTAACCATGCAATGCCAGTTTTTTTTATCAGCAGTCTAGTAGGAACTTATCCAAAAACCCAAGAGTCAACTAAGTGGAAGAAAAGAAATAAAAACACCTCACCTTTCACTAGCTACCAAATGAACTCTCTGAACACGGGCAATCCACTCATGTATATGCTTTATATGCTTAACTGTGCTAGAAGTGGGCGTGGTTATGCAGGCTCCCTTGGTGTGTATATATATATACATATATATATATATATATATATATATATATATATATATATATATATATATATATATATCAGTCTAAGAGTTAAAACATATTCATTTGTAAACTCTTAGCTGGCTGATGATTGGAATAGTTAGATAGCTTACAACAACAACATGAAATTACAAGAAAACTTGTGTAGCAGTCATCCATATGTATGTATTTTTTATAATGAATGGGAAGCGTCCTTTTAAATAATAATAAAAAAATAAAGAGGACCTATTGGCCTTAATACAGCATGAATTCAAGTGGCAATATTCAATGCATTTTATATAAGAATTGCAAATTGAAAAATAGAAAAGAAAATGTGACCCAGAGGCTAATAAATAGGCTATTTGCAAGAATAGCCATACTTAGGGAAAAAAAAGTCTTTGGTCTGATATGATGTCACTTCTTCCATTCAATCACAGTAATGGTTGCTTCTCAATACCTGCATTCTCCACAACAGTAACAGATGCATGAAAGCACTGATGGAAAATGCGTGGGTTGCTATTTGCTAAGATAAAAAAAGGAAGTAGGCAAGCATTTTAGTGAAAAGTTGAACTATGGATACAAATGCTGGTACATTGTTAGTGCATAAAAGTATAAGCATTTTGAAAGCACAGTTACATGGACATGGACATGTGCCCAGCTTATGTCTTTATCTGACCCCTAAACGAGATTTAAAAGAATAATTATAGAGAGTAATTCTAATTTCTTAAAAAAAAATTAACTTATCTCTACACAAGTCATTTCTATTTTGTCATTAAATAACATTTCCGTTTCAATTTGCAAGGATCAGTGATTTTCTAACACTGCAAGCATTTTTTTTTTACCATTGGTGATAGTACATTGCTTTATTCATAGAATATATGCTGTTATACATTCATTTTCTTGCATGTGTTTTTAGATCCACCGAATTTGTTTTTATTTCCCCTAGAAATCCCCCTCTGGGTTATCAAAGTACGCCTAGGCTGTTATACAAATGAGTATTTGTATTATTTTAGAAAGTTTTAAATAGAGATAAGCTTGCAAGATTGCCAAACTTGAATTATTAGTAAATCAGGCCCAGCGTCTTTTATCAGACTATTCATAAAAGTGTCTGTAAAATGTGGCATGTGACCAGTTTAGGTGAGAAGGAGGAAGTACACTCAATGAATTAGGGTGCAAGCAGGTGGGAAAAAAATCTGCAGAAAAATTTTGAAATTCCCTTTGCTTGACCAATAACTTTTCCTGGGAATTTTTGAGAAGATCCCACAAAGGAACTTGGCCCGAACAACTACTCATATGACTGATTACACAAAATGCCTATTAAAGGGAAGGGGGAGGGGGGTTATCATTCAAGCAAATTCATGCTGTTAGTTAGCAGAAAGAGGGAAATCCAGGGACAGATCTGCATTAATTTTAAGGAAAAGGACATTAGGGTGTATTACATATAGAAATGTTTAGCTATTTCATTGTTTTACTATGCATTTGGTGATAGTAGGCTGTGCAGAGTAGAACTGTTTTGTTTAACTATTATAGTTTTTATTCCACTGCTTCGGCTGTAGGCATAGGCATGCTGTGGAGAGTCATCAGCTCAGCTGCATTGTTTTTATGAAGGGACACTATTAGTGCAGTGACAATATATTAAAGGGGCACTTAAGTCAAAAAAAAAAATGAGTTTCACTCACCTAGGGCTTCCAATAGCCCCCTGCAGCTGTCCGGTGCCCTCGCCGTCTCCCTCCAATCCTACTGACCCACCGGCAGCCACTTCCTGTTTCAGTGACAGGAGCTGACAGGCTGGGGACGCGAGTGATTCTTCGCGTTCCCAGACACATTAGCACCCTCTATGCTGCTATATGGTATATGATATATGCTATAGAAGCATAGATGGCGCTATTGTGGCCAGGAACGCGAAGAATCACTTGCGTCCCCAGCCTGTCAGCTCCTGTCACCGAAACAGGAAGTGGCTGCCGGCGGGGCCAGGAGGATCGGAGGGAGACGGCGAGGGCACCGGACAGCTGCAGGGGGCTATTGGAAGCCCCAGGTGAGTAAAACTCATTTTTTTTTAACTTAAGTGTCCCTTTAAATTATTAAATTTATTCTAATATTATATTCAGTATATATAGATGCAACAGAGGCGTAAACATAGTCATGCAATTGAAATGACGCAATGACACTGCAATGCAATGTGCATAGTGTGAAAGCATCCTTAACCACTTGAGGACCACAGTCTTTTCGCCCCTTAACCCATTCAGGTTCCGTGGTTTTCACGAGAGAAATGTTCACCTCCCATTCATTAGCCTATAACTTTATCACTACTTATCACAATGAACTGATCTATATATTGTTTTTTCCGCCACCAATTAGGCTTTCTTTGGGGGGTACATTTTGCTAAGAGCCACTTTACTGTAAACGCATTTTAACAGGAAGAATAAGAAAAAAATGGAAAAATTCATTATTTCTCAGTTTTCAGCCATTATAGTTTTAAAATAATACATGCCTCCATAATTAAAACTCACGTATTGTATATGCCCATATGTCCCAGTTATTACACCGTTAAAATTATGTCCCTATCACAATGTATGGCGACAATATTTTATTTGGAAATAAAGGTGCATTTTTTCCATTTTGCATCCATCACTATTAACAAGTTTAAAATAAAAAAAATATAGAAATATTTCATCTTTACATTGATATTTAAAAAGTTTAGACCCTTAGGTAAATATTTACGTTTTTTTTTTTTTTTTATTGTAATGGTTTTTTTTATTTATAGTAAACATTTTATTTGGGTAGTTTTGGGAGGGTGGGGGGTAAACAATAGATTTATAATGTAAATGTGTGTTGATTTTAATTCATTTTTATTTTCAGGTGTAGTATTACTTTTTGGCCACAAGATGGCGGCCATGAGTTTGTTTACATGACGTCACTCTAAGCGTAACACACGCTTAGAGTGGCGCATCAGGAAGTGAATGGCCAGAAAAGGCGCAGCTTCCGAGAGAAGCTGTCGCTTTTTCAGCGGGGGAGAGGAATCAGTGATCGGACTTCATAGTCCGATACATTGATTCCCTGACTACCGAATCCGCGGCCGGGAGTGCGCGTGCACGCGCGCGATCGGCAGCGGGGGCGCGTGGTAGCGCACATGGTTTCTGGACATAGTTTCTACGTCCAGAAACCAAAATAGGTTAAGGACCAGAGCCTTTTCTTCCTTTCAGACCACTGCAGCTTTCACGGTTTATTGCTCGGTCATACAACCTACCACCTAAATTAATTTTACCTCCTTTTTTTGTCACTAATACAGCTTTCTTTTATTTGATTGCTGCTGCGAGTTTTAGTTTTTATTATATTCATCAAAAAAGACATGAATTTTGTCAAAAAAATGACTTTTTTAACTTTCTGTGCTGACATTTTTCAAATAAAGTAAAATTTCCTATACATTTGAGCGCGAAAGTTATTCTGCTACATGTCTTTGATAAAAAAAAAAATTCAGTGTATATTTATTGGATTGGGTAAAAGTTATAGCGTTTACAAACTATGGTGCCAAAAGTGAATTTTCCTATTTTCAAGCGTCTCTGACTATTCTGACCCCCTGTCATGTTTCATGAGGTGCTAAAATTCCAGGATAGTATAAATACCCCCCAAATGACCCCATTTTGGAAAGAAGACATCCCAAAGTATTCAGTGAGAGGTATGGTGAGTTCATAGAAGATTTTATTTTTTGTCACAAGTTAGCGGAAAATGACACTTTGTGACAAAAAAAAAAAAGTTTCCATTTCTTCTAACTTGCGACAAAAAAAGAAATGAAATCTGCCATGGACTCACTATGCTCCTCTCTGAATACCTTGAAGTGTCTACTTTCCAAAATGGGGTCATTTGTGGGCTGTGTTTACTGTCCTTGCATTTTGCTGGGTGCCTAATTGTAAGCACCCCTGTAAAGCCTAAAGATGCTCATTGGACTTTGGGCCCCTTAGCGCAGTTAGGCTGCAAAAAAGTGCCACACATGTGGTATTGCCGTACTCAGGAGAAGTAGTATAATGTGTTTTGGGGTGTATTTTTACACATACCCATGCTGGGTGGGAGAAATATCTCCGTAAACGACAATTTTTTTTATTTTTTTACACACAATTGTCTATTTACAGAGAGATTTCTCCCACCCAGCATGGGTATGTGTAAAAATACACCACAAAACACATTATACTACTTCTCCTGAGTATGGCGATACCACATGTGTGACACTTTTTTGCAGCCTAGGTGCGCTAAGGGGCCCAACGTCCTATTCACAGGTCATTTTGAGGCATTTGTTTTCTAGACTACTCCTCACGGTTTAGGGCCCCTAAAATGCCAGGGCAGTATAGGAACCTCACAAATGACCACATTTTAGAAAGAAGACACCCCAAGGTATTCCGTTAGGAGTATGGTGAGTTCATAGAAGATTTTTTTTTTGTCACAAGTTAGCGGAAATTGATTTTAATTGTGTTTTTTCACAAAGTGTCATTTTCCGCTAACTTGTGACCGACCTTGTTCACTAAGAGACGGTTCCCATCAAATAAAGACCATTCACCTGTTTGCATTTAATACAGATGTTTGTGTCAAAAAGTTTCAGACCTTGTCGTTTTTAAGAAAATTGATTTTAAAGTTATATTAGGAAAAACGTTTTTCTTTAAATGTGGTTAAATGACAGACAATGTATCAACTTATCAACCTATCAGTAGTGTAAATGTACATGCATCAATAGAAAGAGCAGTGAATTTCATGATAGGGTTTCCGGGCGGACAGACTAGGATAGCCAGAATGTGAAGCCCAGGCCGCGTGGGACTCTGCACCCTCAGCTATACCAGCCTGCATGGTCCATGATATGGGGAGGGGCTCTGAAAGAGAGGGAGGTACAATTTATGGACAAGGGGCTCTTCACCACCTCCGGTTCCCAGGAGGAGGGGGGAGCTGTTGATGCCTGGGGGAAGTACATGGGGGCATCTGGGAGTCCCCTTTGAGAAATGGATCCCCAGATGCCCACAACCTCCCCAGGTGAAATGCATATAGGGGTACAGAGTACCCCTTACCCATTTTCACAAGGAGTTAATTATTGAAAATATCCTTTAATAGTCTTGATTAACCATAAATACTTATCTTTAATAAATGTTCCCATGCCAATATCCTCAGAAAGGTCCCACACAATCTGAAGGATTCCCATTGGTCTGTTAGTTTACCAATAGGGAGCCCTGGAGAGACTTGTCAAGATTCCTAAGGCTCAGTTATACTTAGTATAGCTAGAGCCCTGCCAAAGACACTGCTGTCGCTGGCTCCCACTGTCCTCCATGCCTGCCCACACCTACATCGCTCACCCACGCCAACACCTAGAGCACCAACAGCACCAAGCCTGAATAGGGGACAAGGGGTTAAAGAGGCTTGGGAGGGAAGACCTCACATCATTTTTTTTTATTAAACTTTTAAATGGCCAAATCACAGTTAAAATTGCCAGGGTTCCTTATACAGCAAAATTGCAGCTGTTTAGTGATCCTTGGCCAAAGTGTTGCCCCAGTTCCACGTGGTTTCCAGGTGGCCATTACACTCTGCCTACTGAGTGTTGATATATGCAAATTTACACTACTGATAAGCTGATACATTATCTGTCAATTAACTGCATTTAAAAGAAACTGTATCAATCAGAACTGTAAGATCAATTTTCTCAAAAACTTCAAGGATGTTTTTTTTTTTTTTAAATGCCCTTGTTCCCACTGTTCTCCTTAACATACCCTGAACATTTGGTGATTCAAACATGTATGGGGGCTTTGCTTTTAAATGCTAAAGTCAGCGGCCATTAAAACTTATTTTCAAAAAATGTAAAATACATTTTTTGGTGACTATTTTGTCATTGATTACCTCCGCCATGCCACTGTCTGGGTTTTTGGACACTTTGCACACCTTTTTAAAAGAAGTTGTGGCTGCAGAGATGCCCAGAAAGGTTTTAGTAGTTTATCTGCCATTAAAATCAATGGTGAATGCAAAATTGTGATGTCCAGCCATCACTAGTCCTTGACCATATTCCTCTTAAGCAGAATTATTTTCAATGAGATCAGTGGGCCAATTAGAAGAAAAAAATCCCTAGAGAAAAAATTCAAAGATGCTAGGGCTCCTCTTCATTTGCATTCTGCTGCAAGACCGAAGATCCAGTAAACAACTAAAAAAAATCATATTGGAATACCCTTTGGATTCCCTGTTGGACTATTGAATTGATCAATCCAAACCCTCATCAGGAAGGATTCTAATTGGTTAGTTCAATTTCAGGGTTCCCCTCTTGAAACCTCCACTTAGTACTGAAGGACAAATGGGCTGGTATTTTCAAGGCAATGTTTTGAATTCTCAATGCTCATTCACTGACTTTTCATATTACTAAGTTGAAACAAAATCATAACAAAAGAAAACAATGGCTTACTCTAGACATTGCCTGAACATAGCAGTGAATTTGGAACAATCTAGGTCTTACAAGCTTATTTTCTGAATCTAGAAGACTGACTATTTTACTATAGAGAACTTCAATCTTCAAACAGAGCAGGTGACAACTCAGAAATTGTCTGTTTTCTAAATCGCATAATATGAAATTTTAAAAATTACAAGTGGGTGTTTCTTTAGAGTTTCAATTATATGCAATCAAGGAAAATTATGTGTTTCCTTTTCTCTGTTTTTATTTAAAACCAACATAGCAATTAGTTACAAGAATAAATCAAAGCCTATTCATGCAAAGGGAAAAGTACAGCCAAAAGGTTCCAACACCAATGTGCTTTTAAAGTAAAGGTTCGTATACACGTCCGATAAAGATCGTTCGTTACGAACGATTCGTGACGTTTACACGATATTCAAATTAGACGGAAAAGATCGTTCGTAATGAACGATTGTGTACACACGTGAACGATATAAGTATAAAGTACTGAACGACGAACGATTAAAAAATGCGTGCGCAAACGGAAGTGACGTTATGACAGGCAATAAGAACATGCGTTATCGGACGATCTTTGTACACACTGCAACGATTGAACGATTATCTTTCGAAAAAATCCGCCGGGTTGGATCGGTCGGATTGAACGATAACGGTCGTTATCGTCCCAAAAAACGATCGTTGGAAAATTTGGAGCGCACGATTATCGGTCCAATTGTCGTTATCGTTCGTTTTTGAACGATCGTTATCGTACGTGTGTACTCAGCTTTAGGCTCTTGATGTCGTTTTTAAGCTGAGTACACACGTACGATAACGATCGTTCAAAAACGAACGATAACGACAATTGGACCGATAATCGTGCGCTCCAAATTTTCCAACGATCGTTTTTTGGGACGATAACGACCGTTATCGTTCAATCCGACCGATCCAACCCGGCGGATTTTTTCGAAAGATAATCGTTCAATCGTTGCAGTGTGTACAAAGATCGTCCGATAACGCATGTTCTTATTGCCTGTCATAACGTCACTTCCGTTTGCGCACGCATTTTTTAATCGTTCGTCGTTCAGTACTTTATACTTATATCGTTCACGTGTGTACACAATCGTTCATTACGAACGATCTTTTCCGTCTAATTTGAATATCGTGTAAACGTCACGAATCGTTCGTAACGAACGATCTTTATCGGACGTGTATACGAACCTTTAGTCCATATAGGTTAAATGTTTTTTGTGTTAAGTACCCTGTTCAAATAGAAATAATGTGCATTATTTTCTTGATTTGAAAATACACCTGCTATAGAAAAGAAACACCTCTTTTCAAAGTAATCAAAATCTGTTACTTTGCATCCTTAAATGACACACACAAAAATATTAACTTATTACAGCAAAAGATATAACAGCTACAGTTCAACTACAGGTTCAAATGAAAGTTGCTGGTGCAGTAATAGTTTCTGTTGGCATATCTTGTTTGGCTGCCTGGTGCAGCCACATGAATGCATGGCAGTAAGAAGTTATATTTACCTGTTCCAGACAGCTTCTTCTCTTCCTGCACCAGCGTCTCTGAACTTCTTCCATCACCCTTCTTTTTTCTTTCATCACCAAGTGGTGCTGCAATGCTGACATTATTTCCTGGCCCCCCAAACACATGTCATGTCATTTGAGTATGTTGCTGCAATGGTGGAGAAAGAAGAAGCCAATCCAGCCGTCCAGAGAGGTATGGATGAAAGTTACCTGCCGCCACTCTACCCTGCCGAACCTCCCAGGCTGGGAAAGGCACACTTTCCCACTCCCCGGTGGCAGGAAAAATTTGGTCATGTAGCCAAATAAAATTTTATGTGGCTGCTAAAGGGCTAAAATAATATTTGTAAACTCAATAATAGGTAACCTTTTTAATTGCACACCAAGCTAAATAGATTGGATTCCAGTACTCACGATCAAGTATAATCGGATTGATTAGTTCAGCATAAAACCAGCTAGCTTTGCTGGACAATCCCAGTGCTTTCTGTTTCCAGTGCAATGGAAAGCAAGCAAATACAGGTGGCAAAGCACTGTTAAGAGATCTCAGAGATAAGGGTGTTGACAGGCACCAGTCAGTAGTACAGGGATACAAAAAATTCTTCACATAACAAGTGGAAAGTGTTTGGTACTGCTAGGATCTTTTTGCACCAGAATTTTCCTCCAAACTGGATTGAATTCCAAGAAGGAAACTAGTCAAGAGAGGTTACCAAGATGCCTATGGCAAAACTGAATTCATTACAGAAATGTGTGGCAAAGAGTGGTCCTTGTGTGCATGTGACGGCAATATCACAAATGCTCAACAAATGTGTCTTGCATGGGAGGGTATCAAGAAAAAAGCCACTCCTATAGTAAGGTCATATTAAGTCACAGCTGAGCTTTGTTAGAATTTTTTTAAAAATGTGCAGCACATGCAGATATATAATGTTATGGGAGGGACATTGTTCACATGATTGG
This sequence comes from Hyperolius riggenbachi, assembly GCF_040937935.1. NCBI lineage: Eukaryota > Metazoa > Chordata > Amphibia > Anura > Hyperoliidae > Hyperolius > Hyperolius riggenbachi. The sequence continues at coordinate 94,978,243 of NC_090655.1, read as the reverse complement.
GCACCTCTCCTCACATAGCGAGATCACAGAAACAATCTGTAGTTGCTCAAAAAATTGCTGTTTGTCGAAAAAATCCTCTGGGAAAATTGTGTAGTGAGTACGGACCTTAAGGCTTTGGTCAAAGTCTGAGCTGCATTTTATTCCGTGTAAAAAAAAGAACACAATGGAGGGGGAAGTCACAACACACATTAGTATCAGTTCCTAGACATTTCGCAAAAGAAATGAACACTCAGATAACTAGAAATCCGACGTGTTATCTAATGGTAGGGTTAGGCTTGTGCTTTCCTTAGAAGTCCATGTTGTCTGTGGATCTCACCATTTGCTGGTACCAAACATCTTGCAAGAAAGATTTATACAGCAAATTTCATTAATGAGATTTGGTTTGTGAATCAGCACCATTGCAACCTATACCACGTGTCCTGCACTGTGATCTAGTTTAAACTCAGGGGCCCATATGCAATTGACTTTTTCTCCTGAGTTTTCTCCCAGGTGATATATTTTCAAACTTGTCTATAAAATGCCTTTCAAGCCACCAGCAAGTAAGAAAAGGCTAAAAATTATTTTGATAGCACTGTTTCACCTACTTTTTGGCACTTTTTCCATTACAAAGTGCTAAAAACTTATTCTAAATTGAAGTTGAAAAATTATCTGCTAGGAGAAAACTCATAAAAAAAGTCAATTGCATATGGGCCAGAGACTGTAGTTGCATCTGTATGAGTAAACACAAACATTTTAGCGGCATAGCAGAGGAGCACTGGGCCCCAGTGAAAGTTTTACGCCTCTCCCCCCCCCCCAGCACTCTATACATAACAATTGATACGGCACACCAAAACCGGCCAAGGGCAGCTGCAGTGTCAGAGAGATGCAAGGAGGGGATGTGAAACTGCTTGTTAATGATTACTACTATTCAAAGTGTCTATTAGAAGTGATTTATACTAGCACAGGACCAATAAGAGCTAATGCCGTGGCTGAGTGAGGTCCTCTCTGGCCCATTGGGCCCCAGTGTGCTTGCAACCTCTGCATCTCCTGTTGCTACGCCACTGTTAGTGTTCTCATCCTGTGCACAAGATGCATTTGATCTATGCTGAAAACAGTCAACACTACATTAGTAACATAATGGACATCACTAGAGCAAGTACACTAACATATTTAGTGTCTTATTTTCTTGCAGTTGTAGTACTGTGCATATATTGCAGGGTATGTGGTATAGGTGACAATGGCACTGATTCACAAAACACATCTCATTAATGATTTTAAAGGAAATCTGAGGTGAAGAAAGCATATAAAGCTTTACTTACATGGGGCTTCTTCCTGCCTCAGCTCATGTGCACAGGGCCAGCGCTAGCATAGAGGCAAAGGAGGCAATTTCCCCAAAGCCCCAGAGCCTGTAGGGGCCCCTAGTGGCTACAGGAGGAAGACATTTACAAAAAGACCTTATAGTTTTTGAGAAAATCGGTTTTAAAGTTTTAAAGGAAAAAAAATACACATTTAAAAACCTGCCAACCTTTAACCGTTAATAGCAAATCCACCTTAAATGCTAGAAACCCTACATTAAGGAGATCATTGGGAATAAGAAGAAAAAACAATTTTTCAAGAAGACCTTATAGTTTTTGAGAAAATTGATTTTAAAATTTCGAAGGAAAAAAGTATACTTTTAAATGCTGTAAATGTCACTTTTAGTAGCAAACCTAATGGTAGTGACAGGGTTTCCAGGGGGTCCATACGCAACTGCAGCGCTTTGGCCAGGGATCACTATACAGTCGCAATATGGCTGTATAAAGATCCCTGGCATTTTTTCCTATTTTCCCAATTTTTTCTTTTATGTTTAGAGTGTGGAAATGTTTTTTTTATTATTATGTGGGGTCCCTCCTCCTGAAACTTTTTAACCCCTTGTCCCCCATGCAGGCTGGGATAGCCAGAATGTGGAGCTCCGACCGATTGGGGCTTCACACCCTGACTATACCAGCTGCAAAAAAGGTCCCTTAATGCCGATTTTTGTTCCGGGGTATCTGTTGGGGGGCCCCCGAGGTTTATTTTTGCTTTGGGGCACCATTGTTGCTTAAACCGGCCCTGCATACCCAGAAGGCAACTATAGGGCTGGCAGCGGGATCAAAGAGCACAGTGGAATCGCAGGGAGGGACACACAAACTTCTAGGGGCTGCATAAAGAGATAATTTGCATATTTGTGAGTGATGTATTATGGGAAACAAAAGTTGTTCACTTAAAGCTGAATAATCGAGAAGCGTATTGTGACTCAATCCCAATTTTTTTTTAAGCCACACAGGAAACCTAATTTGTTCTGTGAATTTGCAGCTCTGTTTTACAATGTAGATTAAATCTTTATTAGAAGCAGACATGGGATCCACAGACTGCATGTTGACAGAGGTCTCCTGACTGCTTTTGCCTCAGCCACAGATGGTTCCATGATTTGCAAATGTCATTGATTTTGTAAGTGTTAATACATGTTCTAGATGCAGTTCTTCTCTAATGTGAGATGAGCGGAGTTTTCTGCATAGCAGTTCTGACCTCATTAATTTAATATGCATCATGTGGACAGATGAAACGCACATCTTTAGTATTCACATAAATAATATGTGCATATTTAATCAGAAAAATAACCTGAAACCAATCCCCTCTAATTTGAACCTTCTACTATATACAGAAAACTATGTTATTTGAGTGCAAATCCGTCTAACCATGAAATGAACTACCATTACTACTCATAGATCACCACCAGGGCCCATATGCAATTATTTTTCTCCTGTTTTTTTTTTCTAGGTGATATTTCACACCTTGTAAATCAAATGCTCTTTAAACCACCAGCAAGCAAGAAAATACTCAGAAAAATTCTGACAGTACTTTTTAATCTACTTTTTGGTACTTTTTCAATTGCAAAGTGCTGAAAAGTTAGTTGACAAAGAAGTTGAAAAATTATCTTTTGGGAGAAAACTCAGGAGAAAAAGTGAATTGCATATGGCCCCAGGTCTCTTAACACTCCTATAAATTGTTTTGTGGATTTGCCATTATATTTACCGTATTTTTCGGACCATAAGACGCTCCGGACCATAAGACGCACCTAGGTTTAGAGGGCAAAAACCAAGGAAAAAAAGAATACTAAACCTGGTGTGTCCATAGTGCAGGGGCGTCTTATGGATCTTCTTCTCTCCTCAATTATTATGTCCCCCGTGTACCTCTTGTGTCCCCTTTGTACCTTTAGTGTCTCCCTTGTGTCCCCCTCTGCCCCCCTTGTGTCTTCCTCTGTCTCCCTGTGTGATCTATGTTCCCTGTGTCCTCTTAAATGCCCCCCTCTGTCCTCTTAAGTGCCCTGTATCTTCTTGCGTGTCCCCTGTGCCCTCATATGTGCCCGTGTCCTCATATGTGCCCGTGTCCTCATATGTGCCCCTGTGTCTACATATGTGCCCCCTGTGTCTTCTTATGTGTCCCCGTGTCCTCTTACATGCCCCTCTGTGTCCTCATATGTGCCCCCTGTGTCTTCTTATGTGTCACCTGTGTCCTCATATGTGCCCCCATGTCCTCTTACATGCCCCTCTGTGTCCTCATAAGTGCCCCCTGTGTCTTCGCATGTGTCACCTGTGTCCTCATATGTGCCCCCATGTCCTCTTACATGCCCCTCTGTGTCCTCATATGTGCCCCCTGTGTCCTTATATGTGCCCCCATGTCCTATTACATGCCCCTCTGTGTCCTCATATGTGCCCCCATGTCCTATTACATGCCCCTCTGTGTCCTCATATGTGCCCCCATGTCCTATTACATGCCCCTCTGTGTCCTCATATGTGCCCCCATGTCCTATTACATGCCCCTCTGTGTCATAATATGTGCCCCCATGTCCTATTACCTGTCCCTCTGTGTCCTCATATGTGCCCCAAGTCCTATTACCTGTCCCTCTGTGTCCTCATATGTGTCCCCCTGTGTCCTCAAAGGTGCCCCCTCTATGCCCCGTGTCTTCAGTTGTGCCCCATGTCTTCTTATGTTCCTGCCTGTGTCCCCGGGCAATTACCTCTAAGGGGTCGCGTTTCAAAGTGTAACCAACGTGGAAGTGAAGGGCGAGAGAGGATCAGATGCACACATGGACCACCCGCCGGCTTGCCGCTTCACATCGCCGCGCACTGTACCGTCATTTAGCGGTAAGCCACAGCCTGCACAGCGCCCACCACATCCACGGGGACGGGCCAGAGGGGGACGGGTCAGCGGGCTACGAGCGGGCACAAGATTACACTTTGAAACGCGACCCCTTAGAGGTAATTTCCCGGGGACACAGGCAGGAACATAAAAAGACATTAGGCACAACTGAAGACACGGGGCATAGAGGGGGCACGTGTAAAGTAATGGAACTACTGCGGGGACACTGGCAGAGACATTACACAAAAGGTAATTGCCGCGGGGAGAATAGGGGCACCAGGAAATTGAATTACAGTGCGGGGATTTCTACCTGGCATCTAGCATCCGGACCATAAGACGCAGTGACTTTTCGCCCCCATGTTTGGAGGAGAAAAAGTGCGTCTTATGGTCCGAAAAATACGGTACCACAATTTTAAAATTTGTATTGTTCTGCCACCACATTTACTTTTGGCATAAAAACATCTTCAGTACAGTCTCAGGCAGAGCTCTAATAAAACATATTTTGTAACACTAAACAGTTCCTTTTGATGGCAAAAAGTAAGTTTTCTTTTTTATCATAGAATAGCTGGCAGTGATCCATTGCGAGGGAAAGCAACATTTCTCACTGTCTGAAGAGAAATATTAAATCTAAATATGTAAATCATGATTTTTTCCCCCAGTTTCATTTATTTTCTTTACTCCATGCCCATACCCATCACCTCAGCCATCAAATTGTTCACGCTATCCCACCTCTACAACATTTTGCCATGGATGCAGTAAAAAAAAATTGTGCCTGGTGAGGTTTTTTTTTTTCAGTGAGAAAAAAAATTACTTCCCATTAATTTCTCATTAATCTATTTAATTCTCCATCCTAACAGCTATAAGCTCAATAATGCAGATGATTTACACCATCCTCAACCATTCATGAACTGATGGCACTATATCACTACCCCTGTATTAAAGAATAAGTAGCTGCATTTAGTAGAGCTATACACAACAAACTCTCTTTTCATAGACACAGTGGACGGGGTCTCTGGACACCCTGGAAAGAAGAGACAAAACAAAAAATGGGGGCTCAAATGGTGTAGTATGTTAGTAACACTGAAAAAAATATGATAATAAAAGGGCTAGTCACAAAGGTGGGTTGCTGGGGGCAACCGACCACAGGTAGCAGGTAGAGATGATGAACCAGTCTCCACTAGAGCTAGTTTGCATGGAGCTACTAGCTCTACATACTCTGGCACTCTTATTGACCTGAGGAAGCGGGCTTAGACCCGTGAAACGTATTGCCTGTGCAAAAATAAAATTCTCTTTTTTCCTATGAGAATGTCCTTATTGAGGTAAGCCAACTCATTTATCATTTTTACCGTTGTTTTTAACTTGGTTTATAAACCACTGGGTGCTTCTTTTCCCTAATTGTGTCTCTTTTCATATCAATACCCTCAATCTTAAACTCAAGCTCAAAAAACACCAGGAATCAGTCAATGAACACCAGTCGAGGAACACGGCTCACAGTTTGCCTATGATGCACAATGGAATGCAGACTATCCTGCAGACTCCTAAGTAATTCAACCCCCCATCCCCCATCACCCACAGTCACAGCTGGTTAATTAGCAGTTCATTACCATTTCAATTCTGAGTAGCTTGCTACTCGTAATTACTCAGAAGACCATCACTAGCTGTCACATTCCGGCATTTCCAAGAAATATGTTAAAATATACATTTCTTTTTGTTTATATCTCAAGCATTCAATCTTTTTTTTTTTAACTAACCTTTCATCATTTCAATATGCTGACATTTTAGATGGTGATCATACTAATCTTACTTCCTGACTCTTTCCATTTTCGAGTACATATTATTTTGGCACCGCTCAGTTTGGCGTGGGTAGAGCCGAACGACGGCTCTTCCTGCTGCTGCCAAACTCCGAGGCGGCATTAAATACTATTCCCCCTCCGAGTTGTCGCAACTCGGAGGGAGATGTAACCGGGGTCCAGCAGCGCCAGAGCCCCTAATTACCGATATGCGGCGTGCGCATCATAGCATTGCTGCAATGATGCGCCCAGCTTTGGCGCTCGGCTCTCAGAGCCGCGCGCCGAGATGAACTGATTCTCCATTTTCACCATCTATTGCAAAAATAGAGAAGATCCGGATTATGGGCAGTCCTCAAGTTAAATATTCAAGAACAGATAAACCCCCTTTACCACTGCTTAACCTAACTTTTGAAATGTATTCAAATATCAATTTACCTCTGATGGCATCCAATCTTATAGCAGTGCCTCTAGCAGAGAAGCAAGGTAGGATTGGGTGTAATGACCTTACAGTGGCTATAGAATTAATTCAGTGCAAATTGACATAGGTAAGAACTGTGTGTGCTTAGCTACAGTCCCAGCAAGGTACTTGAAGTCCTCCAGCTTGTTTGCTAGCTTTACACTGCACTTGGAACTGTGAGAAGAATTGTCAGCTATACAAAATGGGCAAGGCATTGTACTACTGCATGGTCAAATTGTTTCTTAACTAGCTGTATTGTACTACCAACATGGAGAACTGTACTTATTGTACAAGTAAACATAACAATTGTGCTCTACTGTGTTTGTTGCCCACCTCAATAAAATGACCTTCATTTCATTCCATTTTGGCATTTTCCCTCAGGGTGACTGACTATTACATATTGCGGCTTTAAGTGTTCTACAGATTAGAACCCAAAACATTACACCTATGATAAGTGTTTAAAAAAATGTACTTTGATAGAGTATTCCAATTCGTCTGTTGAGGGACCTATGGCAAGACCTGGCAATACATTTAAAGATGCTTTTGATGGGGCTTGCTATACATTAGCATAGCAATTGCTGGTGGTGATGGGCGTGCGTTTGTGTGCAGAGGGAATCTTCAGACATTCAATAATGTGCCATGTATGTCTGTTTAAAACGGCGCTGCTGATAAACTGTCACTATAGTCCAGTTCCCTCCAATGGGAAACGTTAAAACAAGATGACTCTAAAGTTCTTATGTGTCTGCGCTTCTAAATGGGTATAGCCAATCCCTTCTTCACAGCAGTTTTCAGATAATAGTCAGCGCTCCACTCCAACAGTGATAAATATAGGAATCTGGATGCCCCCTAAGGGACCGCACTCACCCGTCCACAATGACCACTATGAGACTGGTCAAGATATGCTCTACTGTGGTCCTAATTCGAACTGCTGCCGGGTGCCAGATGTCCCTTGCTCCAGATGGGAAATCCTTTTTCACACTTTGTTCTCTGCAGGTTGTGGCTTCTCGATGCTCCTCATGCAGGCCGTAGCTTCTCGATACACCTCATGAATAAAAAGATCTCATAGCATAATTCCGTAAAAGGTAACAAGTTTATTGTTTAAAAGCTACTCACAAGCGTACAAGTTCATATGGCGTTTAGAGTTATTAACGGGCTCTCCCCCGTGCCTCCCGGGTAGGCCTGAAGATTGCACCGTTCCTCCGCCGTCTATCAGTCCGTCCTCGCGTCCTAGCGTGCTTCCTGGTTGTCCTCCGGCTCCACCCTACGCGTTTCGTCACTACGCGTGACTCATCAGGGGCGTGGCTAGCCATTGGACACCAGGGTTATTTGAGAGGTTGCGTCTAGCGTAAATTACGTCGCATACGCCCCACTAAGGGAACCGCATGCACCTACGTCGTATCCGCCCTTCCAAGTCTGGATATGCGTGAGCGTCATAAAGTGAGCGGAGGGGTTCCGCCTCACTGATGTCACTCCGCTATGTGCAGCGTACTGCTGCAGCCCTGGAGTTTTAGTTGAGAGCCCGTTTCACATAAAATACATTTACATCCATAAAATAACATGAGACAATTACTAAAAGAATGTACCAGCATATAGTACCTTTAGAAGTTAGTAGATTTCATAGTTCTTTATCATATATCACTAATCCTGTATATTGTGCCATCTTGTGGTTACAATATATATTGCACATTCACTAAAAATTCCTAATACAGATACAGGTTTAAAAATAAAAGAACATAAAAATGGAATAAAAGTAAAAATAATAATAAAATAGAACACAGTTCCTGCCCAGCGGAATCAGCATCTGCTGCATAATATAGACCTTTGTGTATAATATGATCCATTAGTTCTATTGAATATATAATGCAGCTCCTACCCAGCAGCAATGGCATCAGGTGCATAGTTATATATAGTATAATCCAATAATTTTTTAATTTTTTAATGATGGGGGAGGTGGTTCCACTATGAGACCATCTCAGTACAGTATATTACTTCTCCTAACTGTTTGCTATAAAGCAATTGAGATCCAGCTCAATATTGTGTCCATTTGGCTTAAGGGTTCCCATATTGTATATCCATTTTGTTTCACGTTTGGAGATGTCCCTTGTTTTGTTGCATCCCCTCCATGAATAGTTTGCTTTTTCCAGTCCACAAAATTTTAGGGTTTTAGGATCAGAGTTGTGATGTGTTCTGTAATGATCAGAGACGCTATGCCCAGTGAATTCCCTTCTTATATTTCCTATGTGTTCTCCAATCCTTGTTTTCAGTTGTCTGGTTGTTCTTCCGATGTATTGTATATTGCAGGGGCACCATACCATGTACACGACTCCCTTTGTATTACAGGTTATGTTTTGTCTTATTTTATATGTCACTCCTCTAGATGTCGAGACCACTTCTTTGTTTTTTATTGGTGTTGCTTCCCTGCATCCCACACAGTCCCTGCATGGGAAGAAACCCTCTTTTTGCCAGAAGGGTTGTACCACCTTTGGCGGATTCACACAGCTTGGGGCCACATAACTCTTCAGGTTCTTTGCCCTTCTGTAAATGAATCTTGGATCCTTTGGCAGGATTCTTTTAAGTGCTGTGTCTCCCTTTAATATCGGCCAGTGTTTTCTAATTATATGTTCTACCTGTCTATATTGGGTAGAATAATTCGTGATAAATGGTATACACTCCATCTGTTGGGATTCCTTCACATTCCTTGGGCCTTGTTCTAATAAAGCCCTTCTTTCTATTCTCCCTATTTCCATAATTTCCCTTTGTATATCTACGTTCTCATAACCTTTCTCAATAAACCTCTCAGCCACCGTCTGCGATTGGATTATATAGTCATTTAAGTTGCTACAGTTTCTCCGCAGCCTCATAAATTGCCCTCTGGGTATGGCTTTCTTCCACTTGGGATGATGGCAACTGTGGGTGGAGAGGTATCCATTTCTATCTGTTGGTTTAACCTGCTGGGCGGTCTGGACGAGCTCAGCTCGTCCAGTACCGCCGGAGCCTGCCGCTCAGGCCCTGCTGGGCCGATTTGGCTCAAATAAAAAGCAGCACACGCAGCCGGCACTTTGCCAGCCGCGTGTGCTGCCTGATCGCCGCCGCTCTGCGGCGATCCGCCGCGAGCAGCGGCGAAAGAGGGCCCCCCTAGCCGCCTGAGCCCAGCGTAGCCGGAACAAAAAGTTCCGGCCAGCGCTAAGGGCTGGATCGGAGGCGGCTGACGTCAGGACGTCGGCTGACGTCGATGACGTCACTCCGCTCGTCGCTATGGCGACGATGTAAGCAAAACAAGGAAGGCCGCTCATTGCGGCCTTCCTTGTTTATTCTGGGCGCCGGAGGCGATCGGAAGATCGCCTCCGGAGCGCCCTCTAGTGGGCTTTCATGCAGCCAACTTTCAGTTGGCTGCATGAAATAGTTTTTTTTTTATTAAAAAAAAACCCTCCCGCAGCCTGCCTGGCGATCTTAATAGAACGCCAGGCAGGTTAAAATAGGTGGTCATGACTAGTGAGGTTCCTCTCTTCTCTATGGTAAGGTCCAGGTAGTGTATTGACAGTTCACTGGCCTCCATTGTGAGTTCAATATTCATAGTGTTCGTATTCAAATTATCAAAAAAGTCTGGTAGATCTTCCTTTCTTCCTCCCCATAACATAAATAGATCATCTATGAACCTTCGCCACGTTTTTATTCTGTTGTCCCTCCCTTCACTCAACAGTAGCTCTTCCCATCGTCCCATGAATAAATTAGCTAGGGAGGGGGCAAAGCCCGCCCCCATCGCACACCCCTTCACCTGCAGATAGTATTCCCCCTGATGCCAGAAATAATTTTTTGTTAATGCAAAGTTCAATAGTTTCATTATAAAGTTCCTTTGTTTACTTTTCATATCCAGATCTTTGGCTAAATAATAATGTACTGCCTCCAGTCCTTGCTGGTGTGGTATGTTTGAGTACAATGCTGTGACGTCTGCTGTCACCAGGATGTCATTTTCTCCCACTTCCAAAGTTTCCAATATTTGCAGCATATGTTTCGTATCTTTCACTATCTGTGGCAGATTTTTCCCTAGTGGTTGTAGAAAGTAATCTAAATATTGTCCCAATCTGTGTGTCAATGATCCTATTCCACTCAGGATCGGTCGTCCCGGTGGTTGCTCCGCATTCTTATGCACCTTGGGTACCTGGTATATCACAGGTGTTCTTGGTGCTGTTGGCATTAAAAATTCGAATTCTTTGTCTTCTAAGATTCCTTCATCCAAACCTTCTCGTAATAGTTTTCTCAGTTCCTCAGTGTATGCACCCAATGGGTTCCCTCTTAGTTTGACATAAGTGCTTGTGTCATTAACAATTCGGTCCAATTCCATATTGTACTGATCTTGCCTCTTTACTACCACTCCCCCCCCCTTATCTGCTGGTCTTATTACGAGTTGCTTGTCCTTCAGTAGTCCCTGTGTTAGTTTAGTTACCCCTCTGGTTTTTTTCACCTCTATTTTTTCTAAATCATTTTCCACCATTCTTTTAAATACCTCCACCTAATCACCATTACTAAATTGCGGGTTAAATAGGGACCGGTTTTTCATCCCCGTATGTTTATATTGGCCTACTGGGTTGATTCTATTCGAAGGGCCTTCCTTGTTAAGAAAATATTTTTTAATATTTAATGTCCTCGTGTATTTTTGCAGGTCTATATAAGTACCAAATTTGTCAAGAGGTTGATTTGGGGCATGTTTTAAACCTTGGTCTAGAAGTTTTAACTCCTCTCTGTTTAGCGTGACCCCCGAGATGTTAAATATCCCTTTCCCTACTTCTCTCTTCTTCGTTTGTATGCGCTTCCCTCCTCGTACACCCCTTCTGGTCTTCGTTTGTACCCCCCAGGTGTTGGTGGTTGCATGGGTTCGTATTCTGGTCGTTGGAATCTGGTCCATGGGGGTCTCTGTGGTCCCTGGTTGTACCCTAAAAAAGGTTGGAATTCATGTTCCTGTCTGAGTGGGTCATAACGGTTCTGTATTGGTATTTGGAAGTTTCTATTCTCATAATTATTTCTTTGTTGTGGTGTGTGTCTGCCACCATTTACTGATCCATTTACTGGTCCATTTCGTTCCCTAAATTGCTGCCTGTTGCCTTTTGTTCTATTTTCTCCCTGGGGCTCCCGATATTCCTGCTGGTTCCTTACATTTTGATATGTTGGTTTCTTAGGGACTGCTCCCCCATTTTGGACTAGGATGGGGTCCCTAGGCCTTCTTGGAGTAATTCCTCCACTTGGGGTAGATGGCCGCTCTTTTGGGATAGGGGCTGCCGGTAAAGTGTCCTTGCTCTTAGTCTGCCATCTGTAAGCTTTCTTTAATTTGAATGCGTTCCAGTCTAATTAGAACCTTCTCTTTTTCTTCATAATAGGGAAATCCTTTTTCACACTTTGTTCTGTGCAGGTTGTGGCTTCTCGATGCTCCTCATGCAGGCCGTAGCTTCTCGATACACCTCATGAATAAAAAGATCTCATAGCATAATTCCGTAAAAGGTAACAAGTTTATTGTTTAAAAGCTACTCACAAGCGTACAAGTTCATATGGCGTTTAGAGTTAACGACAAGGAATGGGGGGAATATTTTGATGGTTGCGGGATAGGACTAATGGAGTTGTTGATAAAGAGGAAGTCAGCACGGCTTGAACGCCTGGGAAGGGAAATTACCCAAATTAAAACAACCCTTGAGGTACACAAGGATGAAGCCCTATATAAAACAATGTCAGAACGAACCTGTGAGGTATTATTAAGCAAGAAAGGGAAATTATTATGAAGAAAAAGAGAAGGTTCCAATTAGACTGGAACGCATTCAAATTAAAGAAAGCTTACAGATGGCAGACTAAGAGCAAGGACACTTTACCGGCAGCCCCTATCCTAAAAGAGCGGCCATCTACCCCAAGTGGAGGAATTACTCCAAGAAGGCCTAGGGACCCCATCCTAGTCCAAAATGGGGGAGCAGTCCCTAAGAAACCAACATATCAAAATGTAAGGAACCAGCAGGAATATCGGGAGCCCCAGGGAGAAAATAGAACAAAAGGCAACAGGCAGCAATTTAGGGAACGAAATGGACCAGTAAATGGATCAGTAAATGGTGGCAGACACACACCACAACAAAGAAATAATTATGAGAATAGAAACTTCCAAATACCAATACAGAACCGTTATGACCCACTCAGACAGGAACATGAATTCCAACCTTTTTTAGGGTACAACCAGGGACCACAGAGACCCCCATGGACCAGATTCCAACGACCAGAATACGAACCCATGCAACCACCAACACCTGGGGGGTACAAACGAAGACCAGAAGGGGTGTACGAGGAGGGAAGCGCATACAAACGAAGAAGAGAGAAGTAGGGAAAGGGATATTTAACATCTCGGGGGTCACGCTAAACAGAGAGGAGTTAAAACTTCTAGACCAAGGTTTAAAACATGCCCCAAATCAACCTCTTGACAAATTTGGTACTTATATAGACCTGCAAAAATACACGAGGACATTAAATATTAAAAAATATTTTCTTAACAAGGAAGGCCCTTCGAATAGAATCAACCCAGTAGGCCAATATAAACATACGGGGATGAAAAACCGGTCCCTATTTAACCCGCAATTTAGTAATGGTGATTCGGTGGAGGTATTTAAAAGAATGGTGGAAAATGATTTAGAAAAAATAGAGGTGAAAAAAACCAGAGGGGTAACTAAACTAACACAGGGACTACTGAAGGACAAGCAACTCGTAATAAGACCAGCAGATAAGGGGGGGGGAGTGGTAGTAATGAGGCAAGATCAGTACAATATGGAATTGGACCGAATTGTTAATGACACAAGCACTTATGTCAAACTAAGAGGGAACCCATTGGGTGCATACACTGAGGAACTGAGAAAACTATTACGAGAAGGTTTGGATGAAGGAATCTTAGAAGACAAAGAATTCAAATTTTTAATGCCAACAGCACCAAGAACACCTGTGATATACCAGGTACCCAAGGTGCATAAGAATGCGGAGCAACCACCGGGACGACCGATCCTGAGTGGAATAGGATCATTGACACACAGATTGGGACAATATTTAGATTACTTTCTACAACCACTAGGGAAAAATCTGCCACAGATAGTGAAAGATACGAAACATATGCTGCAAATATTGGAAACTTTGGAAGTGGGAGAAAATGACATCCTGGTGACAGCAGACGTCACAGCATTGTACTCAAACATACCACACCAGCAAGGACTGGAGGCAGTACATTATTATTTAGCCAAAGATCTGGATATGAAAAGTAAACAAAGGAACTTTATAATGAAACTATTGAACTTTGCATTAACAAAAAATTATTTCTGGCATCAGGGGGAATACTATCTGCAGGTGAAGGGGTGTGCGATGGGGGCGGGCTTTGCCCCCTCCCTAGCTAATTTATTCATGGGACGATGGGAAGAGCTACTGTTGAGTGAAGGGAGGGACAACAGAATAAAAACGTGGCGAAGGTTCATAGATGATCTATTTATGTTATGGGGAGGAAGAAAGGAAGATCTACCAGACTTTTTTGATAATTTGAATACGAACACTATGAATATTGAACTCACAATGGAGGCCAGTGAACTGTCAATACACTACCTGGACCTTACCATAGAGAAGAGAGGAACCTCACTAGTCATGACCACCTATTTTAAACCAACAGATAGAAATGGATACCTCTCCACCCACAGTTGCCATCATCCCAAGTGGAAGAAAGCCATACCCAGAGGGCAATTTATGAGGCTGCGGAGAAACTGTAGCAACTTAAATGACTATATAATCCAATCGCAGACGGTGGCTGAGAGGTTTATTGAGAAAGGTTATGAGAACGTAGATATACAAAGGGAAATTATGGAAATAGGGAGAATAGAAAGAAGGGCTTTATTAGAACAAGGCCCAAGGAATGTGAAGGAATCCCAACAGATGGAGTGTATACCATTTATCACGGATTATTCTACCCAATATAGACAGGTAGAACATATAATTAGAAAACACTGGCCGATATTAAAGGAAGACACAGCACTTAAAAGAATCCTGCCAAAGGATCCAAGATTCATTTACAGAAGGGCAAAGAACCTGAAGAGTTATGTGGCCCCAAGCTGTGTGAATCCGCCAAAGGTGGTACAACCCTTCTGGCAAAAAGAGGGTTTCTTCCCATGCAGGGACTGTGTGGGATGCAGGGAAGCAACACCAATAAAAAACAAAGAAGTGGTCTCGACATCTAGAGGAGTGACATATAAAATAAGACAAAACATAACCTGTAATACAAAGGGAGTCGTGTACATGGTATGGTGCCCCTGCAATATACAATACATCGGAAGAACAACCAGACAACTGAAAACAAGGATTGGAGAACACATAGGAAATATAAGAAGGGAATTCACTGGGCATAGCGTCTCTGATCATTACAGAACACATCACAACTCTGATCCTAAAACCCTAAAATTTTGTGGACTGGAAAAAGCAAACTATTCATGGAGGGGATGCAACAAAACAAGGGACATCTCCAAACGTGAAACAAAATGGATATACAATATGGGAACCCTTAAGCCAAATGGACACAATATTGAGCTGGATCTCAATTGCTTTATAGCAAACAGTTAGGAGAAGTAATATACTGTACTGAGATGGTCTCATAGTGGAACCACCTCCCCCATCATTAAAAAATTAAAAAATTATTGGATTATACTATATATAACTATGCACCTGATGCCATTGCTGCTGGGTAGGAGCTGCATTATATATTCAATAGAACTAATGGATCATATTATACACAAAGGTCTATATTATGCAGCAGACGCTGATTCCGCTGGGCAGGAACTGTGTTCTATTTTATTATTATTTTTACTTTTATTCCATTTTTATGTTCTTTTATTTTTAAACCTGTATCTGTATTAGGAATTTTTAGTGAATGTGCAATATATATTGTAACCACAAGATGGCACAATATACAGGATTAGTGATATATGATAAAGAACTATGAAATCTACTAACTTCTAAAGTTACTATATGCTGGTACATTCTTTTAGTAATTGTCTCATGTTATTTTATGGATGTAAATGTATTTTATGTGAAACGGGCTCTCAACTAAAACTCCAGGGCTGCAGCAGTACGCTGCACATAGCGGAGTGACATCAGTGAGGCGGAACCCCTCCGCTCACTTTATGACGCTCACGCATATCCAGACTTGGAAGGGCGGATACGACGTAGGTGCATGCGGTTCCCTTAGTGGGGCGTATGCGACGTAATTTACGCTAGACGCAACCTCTCAAATAACCCTGGTGTCCAATGGCTAGCCACGCCCCTGATGAGTCACGCGTAGTGACGAAACGCGTAGGGTGGAGCCGGAGGACAACCAGGAAGCACGCTAGGACGCGAGGACGGACTGATAGACGGCGGAGGAACGGTGCAATCTTCAGGCCTACCCGGGAGGCACGGGGGAGAGCCCGTTAATAACTCTAAACGCCATATGAACTTGTACGCTTGTGAGTAGCTTTTAAACAATAAACTTGTTACCTTTTACGGAATTATGCTATGAGATCTTTTTATTCATGAGGTGTATCGAGAAGCTACGGCCTGCATGAGGAGCATCGAGAAGCCACAACCTGCAGAGAACAAAGTGTGAAAAAGGATTTCCCATCTGGAGCAAGGGACATCTGGCACCCGGCAGCAGTTCGAATTAGGACCACAGTAGAGCATATCTTGACCAGTCTCATAGTGGTCATTGTGGACGGGTGAGTGCGGTCCCTTAGGGGGCATCCAGATTCCTATATTTATCACTGTTGGAGTGGAGCGCTGACTATTATCTGAAAATAATGTGCCATGGACTTCAATGCAATTTTGCCCTAAAATATGGTGGTGAATTTTCAAAAATGTAAAAGGCAAACATTAAAACAAAATATATGGCAATTCCGTAAAAAAGTTCAGTAAGAAAAAAATGTGCCACATTACCACAAAATCTAATGTGAGTGGATCTGAGCTAGCACTGGATACAGGTATTGTACATTTCTTCCATGCTACTGTGTGTATCTGGGTAAGGGTAGAGAGAAGCAGGCCCTCCTATTGTTATACTTCTGTTAGATTGGCTACAAAACAAGGATGAATTTATAACATAGTATTCTTCTAAAGATTAAAATATTATCTGGACCTACAGGGAATTAAAAAATTAAAATACTTGTGTCTGACATGGTTAAACAATTTCATCTTGTTGTTTTGCAATAATACCTATATCTGTTTATTAATCAACCACTTAAGGACTGCAGTGTTAAACATCCCTAGTGCCCATTTTTACCTAATTGGGCCACTGCAGCTTTAAGGCCTGGCTGCAGGCCGTAAAACTTAGCACACAAGTGACCCCCCCCCCTTTTCTCCCCACCAACAGAGCTTTCTGTTGGTGGGGTCTGATCACTTCCCCCATGGTTTATTTTTAAAAATAAATATATATAGATTTTTTTAAATAAAAATGCTTTTTTTACCCCCCTAACTCCCTCCCTCCCACCGTCAGCCTATCACAGCGATTGGCTGTGATAGGCTTCAGCCTATCACAGCGGATTGCTCATGTGTCCCTGGCTGTCCCCAGTACATCGCTGCCTTAGATCGCCACTGGGAGACAGAAGGCGGAGCGGAGCTACGTCATCAGAGTGGAGATGCGCGCGCATCGACGTGCACACTCTCCTACAATCCCCATAGGAATCCATTCATGTCAATCGACGTGGAGTGGTCCTATGGCTGCCATCGCGTTCACGCCAATTGGCGTTGAGCAGTCAGCAAGAGGTTAATTTCAATGATGTATAATAAAAGTGTACTTGATACACTCCATATTTGTCAAGGAATGTAATATTCTACTCACGTTTCAATACATTTCAATTTCGATTTTACAATAAACACATGCTGATACTTTAGAGTGCAAAACTAAACTTGTTGTCACTATAAACTTATGTTGACCTTAAACATCAGTATAATTATGTGTAATCAAAGTGGTCATACAAGTGGCGATGCCATTTTTCTTGTTAAATACTTTAACACATTTCTCCTAAAAGAGATGTATGTTTATTCTCTAATTAGTTTTTATAAATCAGTAAGAGAGCTTTGGCTGCAGGCATGCTCCTAGAGAAATGTACCCAACAGAAGGCTGGAAATATTGGAATGTTTTATTTATCAGCATGCACCAAAACATCACTTTACTAAATTAACTCTTCACATTAAACTGAAATAAGTAGGCAAAACAAAAAGTGATTAACGGTTCTGTAAGATACAGATATCCTGCACTGCTGCTTCTGAATTTGTATTGTTATGTCTTGGACTCAAAGAAAAAGTGTACTTATGTGCTAAAGCCGAACCTTAGTCTTTAAGGCTATTAGAATAATCTGGGAACTCTCTTGCTGCCTCGTTACCTGTGGTCCCCTTTAGAAGCAATCCTGTTATCTCCAACTCAAAAACCTATCTCACATCCAACCTTTTCTCACTCAATACATAACTAAAATTGTAATAGATGCTCTCATAATATCTTGTCTGGACTACTGTCCCACATACTACTTTGCGGACTACCTTCTAACAGACTGGCCCTGCTCCAGTCGGTACTGAACTCAGCTGCTCATCTCATTCATCTTTCTTCTCGATCTTCCTCTGCTGCCCCTCTCCGTCAAGCTCTTTACTGGATGCCAATTAACCAGAGGATCCAGTTCAAACTCTTAACCCTAACCTACAAAACTCTCCACAATCTCTCTGCCCGGTACATATCTTCACTAATTTCCAGAACCCAGATACCAATCCAATCGTAATCTCAGATCTGCACATGATATTCTATTGTCCTCCTCTAGAATCACGTCCTCAAATTCATGTTTACAAGATTTTGCACATGCTTCACCCCTCCTCTGGAATGCCCTACCACAACACATCTGCATTCGCCAACCTTTGTTACCTTTAAACGCTCTCTAAAAACTCTTTTTTTCCCCGAAAAGCATTTGCATTACTTTAGGCTAGAGATGGGCCGAACGATGAGAGCAATGCCATCTGTACTCTCTGCCACCGAAAATTGAGCCGTGGAAATACCAAGACCCGCGTGGGGACAACTACCTTACGAAGGCACATGATTACAAAGCACAAACTGCAGTGGGATGACCACCTGAGGGAAAGCAGAACACAAAAGCAAATCCACACACCGCAGTGGAAGAACTGTACCGTGATGTTGAAAGGCAAGTGGTGTCATCTCTGGCACACAGCATTGGGTCAAGGGTCGATCTGACCACGTGGTCTGCAAAGCATGGTCAGGCTTGCCCGAAGACTAAGTCAGTCCCCACACAGCACCTCTGCCCACAGGCCGCTTGACTGCCTTCTCCGCCACCACCAACAAGGTCCAGGACTTCCTGAATGTGGATTCCTGAATTTTTAAAGCCGCTGCTAGCAGCGGCCGCTATACTAATTTTTCTGGTGGGTGTACATGCCTGCCTAATTTTTCTGGCTGCACTGCAGCTGCAACAACAAAACAAAAGGCATGTACATGTGCCAATTCCCTTCATTGATTCATTGTGGACAGACCAAATTTGATCAGCTGGACAGTTACTGTTGTTCTATCATTGAGCTACCACAGCCCGGTGACCATATGGGCTTGAAAACCGCCATGGCCTGCACTCTGGCCATGGTGTGCACCAGTCCAGCACGGCTGTCACAACACAAACTGCTGTTTGCGGTGCGTTACACAGTGAGTTTGGTGTGTCAGTGTGAAGCAGTACTCTAATTACACTCCCTTATTGATGTATAAACATGCAAGATGTTTTAAAGCACTTTAGGCCTGCAATTTAGTGAAAATTGTGATTTCTGCCCTTAAAACTTTGCTTTGCGTGAAATCCAGATTTTTCCCCGGGACTTTTGCCGTCTATCCCACTCTGCCATGCCTCCCTCCATGTGTTAGACCCCTTGAAACATCTTTTCCATCACTTTTGTGGCCAGCATAAGTGTTTCTAGTTTTCAAAATTCTCCTCCCCATTGAAGTCTATTGAGGTTCGCGGAAGATTGCGTGAACCGAACTTTTGCGGAAGTTCGCAAACCGAAAATCGGAGTTTCAGGCCATCTCTACTTTAGGCCACCTCCCTTTTTTCTAAGACCAAAGTCCTATCCCAATCTCTGCCTGTTCCGGGCTTATCACATACCCTATAGTAGATATAATCTGTCACCACACTGACTATATTGACCCCACACTACTCAGCAGCCAGAGTCCACATATGCTACCAGGAGCCCTCCATGCAGAATTTGTTTATGTTTAAAACTTTTTTATGTGCCTTATATATACCTATGCGGTGTGGCTATATATCCTTCTTGTCTTCCATCTAGGCACTATATGTATAGTATATGAAGCAACTCTTCACCCAATACTATTATAAATACTTACCTGGTGTGCGCACAACACTACTGTGGTATTTGCATTCTTGAGTGGTATTTGTGTACTGCCTAATCTAAAATGGTTTAGATTGGTGATAAAAATCAGATAGGAACATTTCTCTCTTAGACGGCTTTTGTCTGCTAGGAGGATATTTTATTTTATTTTGTTTTACTAATGTTTTATGAATGCTTATTTTGAATATGACTTCTGTGTCCAATTAATGTGTATCTATGCATTTTTTTATATGATGATTTTTAGTCTGAGTGCCATCCTTGTTCTTTTTTAAAGCACGATATTTGACCTGAGGAAGCGACTGTTAGGTCGCAAAACGCGTTGTCCAAGTGCAAAATAAATTATATACCTATATATCTGTGTATGAGTCTTCATCTCAGGTAAGACTTTATACTCTTATCTTTGTGAACTAGAATTTACATATTATATGTTGAGAAATTGATGGGCACCTCCTTCTGTTTCGAGTTGTTAAACCCTACCTGTTAGGGGTTGCGTGCCTATTGATACATAGGGCACATTTTTTCTCAGGAGCAGCAACCTACAAGGCCGAGTGGAGACGGTTCTTCTCCACATGCACTGATAGTGGTTGCCTTCATAAGCAACCCATGATTGTGAGTATAACATTTTATACAATCAACCAAATATTGTGACGTTATTACGCGATATTGGGCTCCCGGTGTCCCTGTGTTTATTTTTTCTACTAGTCCTACTATGTATCCTAAAACACACTGACTCAATATATTTGTTGTATACTACCCTCCTCTTCCCTCCCCCCCCCCTCCATTCCCTTTAGATTGCAAGCTTGCAAGGGCAGGGCTCTCTCCCCCTTTTGTGTCTTGAAAATTATTATACATTTTATTTATCATGTTACTTTTATCACTGTCATTACTAATTCTGTATTTTGTATTCTGTATTTTGTATCATTTTTCTATTTTGTTACTAATTATGTATCTTGTATATTGGTGTACACTATTGTCTGTATTATTATGTACCCCATGTTCTTTTCTTACTGTGTACAGTGCCACGGAATATGTTGGTGCTTTATAAATCAATATTAATAATAATAATGTACAACAAAAAACACATGGGATGCTTACTGCTGCTCTAACAGTTACCTTTACTTCTTCCATAAAAAAAAAAAATCTTCAGTGTTACCCATGGCTGTATGTGATTAGAGACAGGAATGGGAGGTTGCTGGCAATCTATGTGTCCCTTTCTGCACGGCTGTTCATGCAGCAAATAGTCCTGGTTTCCATTCAAACAGCTTATAGGCTGCCAGAGGAGGTTGCAGAGCAGAGAGCTAAGTATTCTATGACCAAACTGTCGGCCCTCCCTCTACACTTTCAGTGGTACAGCCCATCCCATGTAGAAACAGCAGCGTGTGAACAGAGAGGCGAGACGCCTGGCCAGTAGTCCACATGGTGCCTGAAACTCGGGTATGAGCACAGCCTGTGTCCTAGGTAGTAAGGGAAAAATAGAGAGCGCTCCGTAGTGCATTAAATGGGGTTTCTGAATTTAACACTTATAAAACATTATGTCACTCACATTTAGTAGTATAATCTGTCGCCGCGCATCTGGCTCCTCCAGTTGGTCGCCTCAACCAATACAGCCTGGCCGGGGCTGATGGTGCAGTTAGAAGAGCGGGAGTACGTCCGTTTGGAGCGAGCGGTGCGCAGCCTGCGCCGTCTGACGTCACTACCGGTTTCGGTGTTTGTCCACGCCTTCCTCAGGTGACAGTTGCTGGCGCCAACCAGTTCAAGAGAGCTGCGCTGAGTGCATTCTTAAAGGGCCAGTGCAATTTAGTTTGAGCGCAAGTTTTTTTACTTTTTTGTGTCCTAGGTAGACTGGCGGTGCCTATACCAGGCTATCTATGCTGGGTGCACCCATACCTGGCTACCTATACTGGGATGGGAGCTGCATTTGGATACCTAATACTGGGGGCTACCTCTGGCTAACTCATGCTGAGGGCTGCAAAATAAAACATTGCAAATAGCATACTCAAGCCTGGGGGGATTTTTACTCCCATGCCCAGGGATAACTGTAGCCTAGAAACTGCCCTGAGCCCAAGGATGGAGAACATAAGATAAAGTTTGTGGCAGCAAGTGCAGTAGCAGTTAGTGGCCTCTGGTCAGCTATCAGTGTCACCAGGTAGCCCAAATTGGTAACTGGCATATAGAGCTCAATGTAGGGCATTGTCAATGCCACCTAGAAGAATATGAAACAATTACAGTGAATGGAGCATTAACAGGTGGCAGGAGCAGAAGGAGCAGATGATGGGCTCTGAGATAGAGCATGGACTGCATTGGTAACTGGCATGAAGTGCTGAGTGTTGTGCATTGTCAATGCCAGCCAAACACCACTATACATTGCAACATGTACATTTGTATGCAATAATTAACCACTTCAGGACCATAGGCTTACACCTCCTAGGGACCAGACTATTTTTTATAATTTAGGGCTCTGCAGCTTTAGAAGCTTGCTGCAGAGCCGTACCACGAAGTACACAAATGATTACCCCCCTTCTTCCCACCAACAGAGATTTCTGTTGGTGGGGTCTGATCACTGCTGGCATGTTTATTTATTTATTCATTTATTTATTTTTTAATACATTTTTTTCTATTTTTTTATGTATTCCCCCCTCCTACCTCCCTCCCCCAGCCAGCCAATGATGGCAATCGGCTGGCATCAGCCTATGAGAGCTTCTCTAGGGGACAGTTCAGCGCTGCATTAGATCACAGCGCTGTACAATGTAAATGGATGGCAGTTTCACCGTCTAACAGTCTCCTAGCGGCAATCGCCGATGGGAGACCGATGACGGAGTGGAGGGCGCGATCCCTTGCAAAACCCTAGAACTTGACGCCTTTCGGTGTTAAGCGGTCCTGGGGCTGCCACCCTCTCTACGCCGATCGGCATTAGGCAGTCGGGAGGAGGTTAAATTACTCAATGGATTTTTTTTCCTTGTGAAAATGGGTGCTTCAAACACTGTACAATTGTCTGCAACAATGAAATGATTAACACAGGAATAATTTGTGGGGTGTAACTGCGTGGAATGCTAAAAGCCATTCATTTTTCTGTCACCCTGAGTGGATATGTAACAATAGAATAGAATTTAATTTTTTTGGAGTGGGCAGTGCACACAATACAATAAGTACTATAGCAATATTTAATCTGTGTTGACAGTTGTCTATCTTGGTATAAATTGGGTAGCCAGTGGATCACACATCTTCTTATACCGAGTGAGCACATAGCTGCTATGAAGAAATGCTGTGACATGCTATTCTTAGCGAATACTATGGAAAAGCTGCAAACAATACATACCCTGCACTGTGTGGATTGCAGGACTACAAACGCCTTCTTTCCACACACTTCCTCTTAACCTATGTGAATTTGCATTGTGGAAGAGCTGCCCTTCTTGGCAGTGTTTTGCTCACACAACAGAGGAACCTTGTTTTGCAAGCATAATTTGTTCAGGAAACTTGTGCAGCTTGCAACTTTCACACCTTAAATATTATATACAAGACACCTATATTTCTTCTTTTATCATAGAAAGGCCATATTGCTGTTTTCACAAAAGACCATATTGCTGTTTTCACAAACTACATGCACAAGTTTTGGTGTGATTATGCTTCTGTCCCATATGGTACAGCTGAGCTGAATGGAATTTGCAAGTGCACTCAAATAAGATTAATTGGAACAACCAAATTCTTTGTCAAAATTCTTGTAATGCAGGAAAATTTCAAATTTTGTTTTCCAATTTTCGTGGTCCGAAGGCATTTTCTATTTAAGTCAATGGCACCGATTTCCGGGGTTAAAAGCAAAGCCCTCATACATGCTATCATCACCAAATCTGTCATGAATGTTACAGAGAAAAGCCCATAATTTGAAAGTTTCGTAGGAAAACATGGTTTTTAAACTGTAAAATGACACTTTGCTGCAGTACGCTGTACTGAATTCTGAGTTCCGAGCTCTGTATACACATTATATACAATTCAAGAAAAGAGACCATGTTTAGTCCCTTAAAAGAGGAGCTTTCAGCCACACTATCTCAGAAAAAAAACACATATATCAGTAGATAAATACTTGCTCTACTTACATAACATATGTATTGTCCTTAAAGAGAACCAGAGACAAAGCACCCTCATGTATTTTACCATATATATCAATGGGAACATGACAGTAAACACCTACCCTGCTCTCTTTTTCATCCTTCTCTGCTAAATCTGCCTGTTATCAGCCCTGATAAGAATCCCTGACTGAGCATTCAGTCTAGCTTTTCCCGGAATGATTATAGCTAAGTCAGTTTTCTGTGATGTCTTTTCAATCCCAAGCCTACCCCCTTGTGACTCTGCCTTGCTGCTTCGAGGATAAATAGCAGCAAATGAGATGAGATTCAGTAAAATCTCATCATATGTTCTGGCTTCTGAAGTGAAACTAGAGCAGACAAATGCACAAATATGGCATGAGAAGAGCACCAAAAAAAAGAGAGTGGAGGGGGAGAGGCAATCTCATGTGGCTTGGAGCACCAACTGAGATGTGTCTGGTTTAAGCTTTCAGGGCAGCCAGTGTAGGCAGGTAGGGAGGAGAGGATAACAATATGGGATTTCTAAGAAGACACATGGGTGGTATATTTTGTTTGAAAAAGTCAGGTTAGTTAGGATATTGTTATGGCCTGAGGGACACCCAAGCCTCCATCTAATTTGTGGATGAACATAGTGGATTTCCAGACCCTTTGCGGCCCCATATAAATTACATTATTCTGTTTTGGAACATTCAGAAATGGTTAGGTACGTTAATTGTAAGGTCTGAAAATAATATAGGAGTTTGGGCATGAAGAGCATCTTGATAGAGTTCATTTTGCCCATCCCGGAGAAAGGGATTGTTAACCATTTATTAGTGAGAAATGATAGATAGTTTAGGAGGGAAGGATAACTGGCTGAAAATAGAGAAGCATAATTGGAGGAAAGGGTGATTCCCTGGTAAGGAAATGTCTTGTTTTAACTCACTGGAAGGGGCAGGAATCTTGTATGCGCTCTGGTGCCTCAATGCAATATAACTATGGCCTTAGATTTTGCAGTATTTATGCTTAGCCCAGACATCCTGGAGACGTTCTCAAAAGCCCTGAGAATGTCTGTTTAATGTATTTTTAATGAATTAATTTTCACAATAACATAAGCAGGCCCCAGATTGGACGCATGCTGAAAGAGACCGACTAAAATGTTTAGAAAGACAGTGGTCAAGATCGTACATTTTTAGCGCAAAAATTCACAACAAATGTGAAGAATCACAAACTTAACCACTTTGTCCTTTGCTACAGTATATCTACGTCAGCTGTGGCTCTCTCCAAGCAACAGCGACGTAGATATACTGACCTGCTTGCAGCCCTGTTGTGCAGGAACAGGTGCGCTTCAGAGCGCACCTCCCGGCACTAACAGCTGCAATACTAATTGGTAAAAGGGAAAAGTTTCCCTTGTAGCCAATTAGTAACCCCTCCACGGATGAACGATCACCGCTGTAGCAAACAGCGTGATCATTCATCTCTCCCCCTCCGTGGTCAGATCTCCTAAAAAAAATGATAAGAAAGCGGTCTGACTCACCTTTTCCTGTTCCAGCGATCAGCCTGCAGCCTGAGCCTCTGATCCCCGCTCTGCACGCAGCCCTGTGATGCTGAATAGCCGGGTCCCAGCTTGATGACGTCATCAAGCCGGGACCTGGTAACCGGCATCACAGGGCTGCGTGCAGAGCGGCGATCGGAGGCTTGGGCTTGGGCTGATCGCTGGAATGAGATAAGGTGAGTCAGGCTGCTTTCTTATCATTTTTTATAGCGATCTGGCCACCGAGGGGGCTGCCTGGGGGGGGGGGGGCATCTGGCTGGGTCCTATGGGGGTGTGTGGACCCCTGGAGGGGGGTAAAATGTGCAGCTGGGGGGGGGATAAAGTATGAGGGGCCACACATTTTTTTTTTCAAATGTATAATTTTATACTGGGGGCAGATCTGGCTATAATGGTGGGGGGCCCTAATCCTGGGTGCACCTGCAAATCCTGAGGGCGCATCTGGCTATAATGGGGGACCACTATTCCTGGGGACACATATGGACACATGAGGGGCAGCAATCCTGGCGATACATCTATCTATCTATGCTGGGAGGTGCCAAACACAGAGGACACATTGGGCTATACTGGGGGGACTGATATTGGGGACACATCTGGATATAAGGGGGGGTCTGATACTTGGGACACATTTTGCTTTCAATACTGGGAGACATAATACTAGTGACATGTTTTTATCTCCTGTGGTACTTTTTATTTTTAAACTGGAATTGATAAAAACTGAAACTTTCATTTTCCCCCTCTTTTTCCCATTAAAATGCATAGAAAACTTTTTTGGTCTAGGGATAAAATACCCGCCAATGAAAGTCTAGTTTGTCCTGAAAAAAACGATACCTAGATCAGTTAGGTGTCATGAGTAAGGATAAAGTTATGGCTGATTAAAAAGGGACACCGCTAAAGTGTCAAAACTGCTCTGGTCAATAAGGGGAAAACAAGGTCTGGATGCAAAGTGGTTAATATAAATGATTTTTCAATGGTATTTTTGCTCAAAAGTGGGATTTTACAATATTTTTTGCAAAAATTAATGCAAAGGTAATATTGGCAAATTTGCTCATCGCTGGTGTTGTCCCATGAAAAGATATAATAAAATATTTACAAAAATGTGAGAGGTGAACTTTCTTACTTTTTGAGATACGGCATAGTTTTCCTGAAAGAGGGTAGGAAGTGCCCGTAGACATACACCTGTTTTTTTATGGTATAGAAGAGTACTCAGTAACAAATTAAGATACTAAAAAGTTTCTACCTCAAAGGAGTCAAGCTCACGCGTAAGGTAGCAATGAAAACTTCTTAAATTTTTATTTTTGGCACAACTGACAACGCGTTTCACAACCACAGATGCTTCCTCAGGTCTATTAGTGTGCCTTTAAAAACTAACGGCAATACTCAGAAATCGACGCACAATAATAAAAAACTGCCATAGTCAACAGTAAAGCATAAACATGCTAGACAGACATGCATACATAAGCTGCTAGTAGATACAGAATTAATAGTTTTCCTGTAACATTTCTAAGTTGTTCTTTAAACATGCTGTTTTGTTTTCTAGTTAATTGTGAAAATGAGATGATTTAGCAAAGAAATGGCAAATGCTTAACCTTATGCCAAATTATCAAAAATATGAGATCTAACCTCATGCTTATCACCACATTGTACTAAACAGCATGTATATTTTCTAAACCAAATAAAAAATTCATTCTACATATTATATCATAAGCTATAGATCTGAGTGTTATGAAGATAAATTACTGTGACCTTACATTCAGTTTCCATTATCAAACAACGGTAACATTTAAGAAAAACTTGCTGTCTTATCGAAGTGCACAGTATAATTATGAAAGGTATGTGTAGGAAATGCAATTAGCTATACCAGTGCACTCAAACTCTCTTCAAAAGGGCAAGAACAGTGAAGTTATTTTAATGATGGACCAGTTATAATAGTAGATGCCACTTTCTCAGTTCTCACTAGACAAAATCTGCATGTCCCACATGAGCCATGTATATTTTAATTCCTAATGTAAGAATGGATTTAGCTGATAAAAATACCAGGTTTTAACAGTTTCATAATTAAATGGTAAGGTAGTTACCTCTGGAAAATATGCACATTCACAATAAGTGTGAATTCAGATAATACCAAGTTATTTAGTGTGGGTACTTGCGATAATTCAGATTTAAGTATGTAACTGTGTTTACCCACAATGCACATTGCTGAATATGCAAATTTTCATATTTAGCAGTGTGTGTCAGTCTCCATATCCCTCTCAGTTCAGGTGTCCTTTAAGCCAGGACACTAAGGCTACTTTCACAGTGGGACGTTGCGTTTTGATGTGATGTTAAAGCGGAATGAAACCCAGCATTTCTACTTTGCTCTAATACATTATTTACAGCATATTATATACAACCAGAATTTTTTTTTTTTACTAGAACTGCATTGAAAGGTTTAACACAGGCTTTAGAAGCTTCCATTCCAGCAGAGCCCGGCCGCTTCCGAAACGACATAATGTTATCTGGTGTTTAATTGTATCAAGTCAGAAATGTAAACAAAGCCTCCTCTTCCACCACAGGGTCTCACAAAGACAGTGAGACAAGCATAAATGCTTTCTGATGCTTTATGATTAATTTAGAGGATGAATAAAGCAGTTATAAATAAAATGCAGAGTCAGCTCTCAGAGTAAATTTAGTGTACTTTAGGAATGTATAATTTCTAAACGAATAATAATACTTATGCACAAAAGCAAATATGCTAACCGTATGGCATATAACAAGTAGGAAAACATGTTTTTTTTAAATATTATGTCAGGGTTTTATACCGCTTTAAAGTCGCACCGCAAGCTTACAACGCAACATCCCTAAAAAGTTGTAACACAACTTAATACCCATTATGGTCGCATATAGTAGAGCATACAAGCAATAAAAAGTATGCTTCCAAGCAGTGGCGGATCTAGAGACGTGCAGGCATGGCTAGTGCCATGGGCGCCAACGCCCCATGGGCGCCATGCCTGCCGCCATGCCACCGCACTGCACCGCTTCCCCGGCTCCCGGTGTCGCCCCCCGCCGCCGCTACCAGAGCTCCGATCTCCTCTGTCACAATACTACGCAGACCTGATAAAAGCGGCAGAGCAGAGCAGAGACGGCGCACTACTGGAGCCTGGTATACTCCGAATGCGGAAGTGACGTCATTGGTCACCTCCACATTCGTAGTACACCAGGCGGGAGTAGCGTGCGCGCCGTCTCTGCTCTGCTATGCCGCTTATGGTCTGCGGAGTATTGTGACAGAGGAGATCGAAGCTCTGGTAGCGGCGGCAGCTGGGCAACACTGGGAGCCGGGGAAGCAGTGCGGTGATCGGAGGAGATCGGAGCTCTGATAGCGGCGGCAGGAGGGCAACACTGGGAGCCGGGGAAGCAGCGCGGTGGCATGGCGCCCATGGGGCGAGGAGAGCGGGGCTCAGGTAGCCGAAGTGAAGTGACACAAGGAGCACAGCAGCACTGATGAGGAGGACCAGGATGTCGCCAATCTGAGGTCAGTAATGATGGCACTCTGACCATCCCTGTGCACCCTGACCCTCCCTGTGTAGTGTACCCAGCTTGCACCCTATTCACCCTGGACCAGCCTGCACCCTGTGCACCCTGACCCTCCCTGTGCACCCTGACCCTCACAGTGCACCCTGACCCTCCCTGTGCACCCTGACCCTCCCTGTGTAGTGTACCCAGCTTGCACCCTATTCACCCTGACCCACCCTGGACCAGCCTGCACCCTTTGCACCCTGACCCTCCCTGTGCACCCTGACCCTCCCTGTGCACCCTGAACCAGCCTGCACCCTGACCCTTCCTGTACACCCTGAACCAGCCTGCACCCTATACACCCTGACCCTCCCTGTGCACCCTGACCCAGCCTTCACCCTGACTCTGTGCACCCTGACCCATCCTGTGCACCCTGGACCAGCCTGCACCCTGTTCACCCTGACCCTGTGCACCCTGACCCTCCCTGTGCACCCTGACCCTCCCAGTGCACCCTGACCCTCCCTGTGCACCCTGACCCTCCCTGTGTAGTGTACCCAGCTTGCACCCTATTCACCCTGACCCACCCTGGACCAGCCTGCACCCTGTGCACCCTGACCCTCCCTGTGCACCCTGAACCAGCCTGCACCCTGACCCTCCCTGTGCACCCTGAACCAGCCTGCACCCTATACACCCTGACCCTCCCTGTGCACCCTGACCCAGCCTTCACCCTGACTTTGTGCACCCTGACCCATCCTGTGCACCCTGGACCAGCCTGCACCCTGTTCACCCTGACCCTGTGCACCCTGACCCTCCCTGTGCACCCTAAACCAGCCTGCACCCTATGCACCCTGACCCAGCCTTCACCCTGACTCTGTGCACTCTGTCCCTGACCCATCCTGTGCACCCTGGACCAGCCTGCACCCTGTTCAGCCTGACCCTGTGCACCCTGACCCTCCCTGTGTAGTGTACCCAGCTTGCACCCTATACACCCTGACCCACCCTGGACCAGCCTGCACCCTTTGCACCCTGACCCTCCCTGTGCACCCTGACCCTCCCTGTGCACCCTGAACCAGCCTGCACCCTGACCCTCGCTGTGCACCCTGAACCAGCCTGCACCCTATACACCCTGACCCTCCCTGTGCACCCTGACCCAGCCTTCACCCTGACTCTATGCACCCTGACCCATCCTGTGCACCCTGGACTAGCCTGCACCCTGTTCACCCTGACCCTGTGCACCCTGACCCTCTCTGTGCACCCTGACCCTCTCTGTGCACCCTGGACCAGCCTGCACCCTGTGCATCCTGACCCTCCCAGTGCACCCTGACCCTCCCAGTGCACCCTGACCCTCCCTGTGCACCCTGACCCACCCTGTGTAGTGTACCCTGAACCTATTCACCCTGACCCACCCTGTGCACCCTGAACCAGCCTGCACCCTGATCCATTCTGTTCACCATGACCCTGTGCACCCTGAATCAGCCTGCACTTTGGCCCAACCTGTACCAACCTGCACCCCAACCCACCTATTGCACCCTGACCCAACCAGCATTCTGGACCCTGACAAGGCCAGCACCCTACATTCTGACCCACCATGCCCCATCCTGTGCACCCTGGCCCACCCAGCACCATGCAGCCTGACCCAGCTAGCACCCTGATGTAGGCAGCACCCTGACCAAGCCAGCACCCTGATCCACCAAGCACTCTGCTGCCTGACTCAGCTACACCCTGCACCCTGACATGGGCAATACCCTGCACCCTGACACAGCCGGCAGAGTGACTAAGCCAGCAACTGCACCCTGACCCACACTGCTCTCTGACCCAGCCAGCACCCTGCATTCTAACCCACCAAGCACTCTGCACCCTGACACAGCCAGCACCCTGCAACCTGACCCAGCTAGCCACCTACACCCTAACCCAGCCAGCGTCTTGTACCTTGACTCAGTCAGTACCCTGACCCACCCAGGTCCCTGAACCCTGCTCTCAGCCAGCACCCTGCACCAAGCAAGCACCCCCTGGCCAAAACACATAGACAATTAAGACAAAGGTAACAAATATATATGAGAAAGGATGCTGTTTTTACGGGAGGGGGCGCAATTTCAGTGTTTGCCATAGGCGCTGTGTTGGCCAGATACGCCTCTGCTTCCAAGTTAGTACTGAGCATGTGCAAACAGTCAAACGTAGCTAATAACGTGTATAATGCACAGCATGCAGCACTTTCTAATAATGCTACACATTACACATAAACGCAATGTGTGCACTGTGAATGTTGCACAGACTTAGTGTTGCTGTGCGTTAGTCCACGTTATTTTCTAATGTCGCACTGTGAAAGAGCCCTAAATGTGTGTGGGTTCCAGTTTACTTCCACACCCCCCCCCCCCTCCAAAACATACAAGTAATTGTTTTATTGCACCCACAAACTGGCTTTAGAGTTATGTAGGGACATTCAACTATGGCAATGATTAGATTGTGTGCTCCTTTTAGTGTCAGCTAGTGACATTACTATTTATTCAGTACAGGACTGCAGAAAATATCAGCACTATATAAATGCATAATAATAATAAGGCAGCACCATGGTAAGAACCTAGTGCTGGGGCAGCTATTTAAGAATGCTCAGCCATCAACAGCATATAGTGAGTGGTGCTGCTGTGTCACATTGCACTGCCTTACACATGAGCAAAGGCTCAAATTGGAATAGTGAATTAAGTCTGAATGCAGGCTTCAGTAATGTGTGGTAACAGCTGTAATTTGTGTGCTGTTGATCCCAGCCTTACTGACCTTTAATTCATATAGCTGTTTATTTCCAGGGAGGAAGATGGCAGTGCTATGCACTTCAGAGAACAAGGTTATACTCAGATTTTTCTTTTAACATACATATTTACCATGAGATATGGGGAGAAAAGCTGGCACTTACAAACTTGTCACTCATTTATAAACAATGGCAATATGTAATTCTGAGTATGTGACCAGGGAGCTGAATCAGTAAGTAGATAAAAAGAGGGAAATGTACAACTGTACACATCTTTAGTGTATCAAAAATTGTAACAAAGTTCACAACAACCAATTAATTAATTCAAATTAGAAAGGAACAAAAATAGGTGAACAGGATATCTACCTACAACTACTAAACAATATGTAGCGCCCGTCTCACCTTGTAAACCAAGCAATGTCACAATACATTCAAAAGGGAGCACTAGGCAAACATTGATATACTTCATATAAACTTATTGATAATTCATGATGCAAAAGACAGACAAACACATAATATAAAACCTTCCTCTTAAATCCAATTAATTCGAACTGGCCAGCAAACTACATGTGTCCTTATACGGAAGTGCACTTCCTACACTAGCAGGTATCGACATGCATGCATGCAATTTTTTCTTCAGGCCCAGTTGGAGCTCCCTTAGCTTACTATCCTATTTGAGAGGCTCCCTTAGCTCACTATCCTATTTGGCTTGGCACTGCTATAGGCCTGAGGAAGTGGGCTTAGACCCGCGAAACGCGTCGCCACCTGTGCTACCAATAAAATCTTTTGTTTATGCAAAGATTTTTCATCATTGAGGTAAGCAACCTCAAACTTTTTTTTAGTTTTAAACTGCTTTTAAACGCTTTTATCTACAACCTGGGTGCCTCTTTCAACCATATAGTACATAATATAAAACCTTCCCCTTAAATCCAATTAATTCGAACTGGCCAGCAAACTACATGTGTCCTTATACGGAAGTGCACTTCCTACACTAGCAGGTATCGACATGCATGCATGCAATTTTTTCTTCAGGCCCAGTTGGAACTATATGTGACATCCAATTTCCAGTTTAAGGCTTTAATAATAATCTTCAGCTCTGTCCCCGTGTGCATAAAGAAGCTTAAATACACAACCATTACTGACACCAAAAGGATATGTCAAACCTCAACCAGCATTGAGCTGTGGCCAGATGGTATAGATGCTTCATAGCCTTCATACAATAATGGCAACAGGATTGACACTCACCGCGCAATTCCTCACGACCTCAAACAGGCTGACGTGGTGCGGGGGTCTACCCATCCATGCCCATACTGTGTGCACACTTACTTCGGCCATAAACTGCGGACATCTGTCCCGGCGCACTTACGCAGCAGAAGCCAGGAGGAAGGTTGCGGAGGCACGGGGATCAGATACCACGCCTACCGGTCATCAGACGTCACACACACGTTTCATCCCCAATAGGATTTCATCAGACGTCAACAACACCAATTAATGCATTCAAATTAATTCAGCTGTGCCTGAAATAGCAAGAAAAACACTCACTTATTTTATCTGATAATAAGAGAACATTCATGTGCATGTAGCTTCTAAATACAGAATCCTGATCCGCACAATCAATTTTAGCTGTTTCAATAATTAGAGACAACAACATTTTTACTACTTTTCCAGTAAATAAGGTTTTTTTTTTCTTTACATGAAAATATTTAAATTTGTACATAGATAATAATACCATATGTCAAGTTTTGTA
Source organism: Hyperolius riggenbachi (assembly GCF_040937935.1). Lineage (NCBI taxonomy): Eukaryota > Metazoa > Chordata > Amphibia > Anura > Hyperoliidae > Hyperolius > Hyperolius riggenbachi. The sequence continues at coordinate 94,944,869 of NC_090655.1, read as the reverse complement.
AGAAAATACTTGGCATGTTTGTGTCTTTATGTGCGTAAAGATAATAGATTGCATCTATATTTTCTAATTTCATCGAGGATAAGAGGAACTACAACTGCATTTGAATGTTGGGGCACTATGCAAAATGCAAACTAAAACAGGATGCGATGGCATGCAAAACTTTCTAAACTTTGTAGTTTATGGAAAAAAGCACCGAACACAACTAACAAACTGTACTGTATTTATTTATGAAAAACATATGCTCATATTGAAATGAATGCCAGCAACACATTTCCAAAACAGACATGACAGGACAACATAAACTGGGAAAGTTGTGTACTAATTAAAAATAATTACAGTGAAATGTTGATTTGCAAATAACTTGGTTTGCAAGGGTTTTGCTTCTAGACAAGCAAACATTTTTGGGAAACTGTGACTTGATATACTTGATATACAAGCACAGTATGTGTACATGTGTCATGTCATCACAGCTAGGCTGATGGGTCTTCCATTCTGTGAGCCCAAACCTGCCATGAGATTGCTAATTCACGTGGGCTTGCAGAAGCTCAGTGTTAGAAAAGACTGAGCCACATCTGTGTAAGGTCATCTGCTGGAGTGTAAATGTCACTACTGGTTCTTGAAAGGTGAGTTAAATAATATTTTTTTGCAGATTGAAATAAAAAGTACTTAAAATTTCCACTGATAATCAACCCTGGAGTAATTTCATTTTTGTTTTTATGATTGTAAAGTGTTTTTGTGCCCGAGTCTTTTGATTTACTTCCTGTGGCATGCCTTATTTGCTGTGATCAGTCACTCTTCTTTGAGGGCTGGTTCACACTGCAAGAGTTTTTTAAGTGTTAGGGATTTTAAAAGCTCTTGCTAATATAATGCTATGGGGATTTTACACACCACTCCAGTGTGAACACACACATAGGATAACATTAGCAAGAGCTTTTAAAATCACAAAGGGCTAAAAAAAAACCCTCTTGCAGTGTGAGTATTTTGAGGTACCCTCACATTTGTGTGTCCCTTCAAATTTCTTAACACACTAAATGAATCTGCTGTCTGCAACTTGCTGTACATTCCATCCTCTCTTGTATCCTCTCCACAGCTTGCTTTTCATGAGATTTTCTTATTCTTACAATTTCATTTTTTCTAGTGCTGTCTCTATACCCAAATCTTTAACATCTAAATCTCATTATCTCCTTTGCTCTCTTTGCCTCCTTCTCCTCCTTGCTGCAGAGAACTTTTCACTAAACCCTGGTTCATCTTTGCCACCTCGCTCGTCCCTACTTCTCCTCACCCCCTGCTAATCACACTGCTAAAAGCAAACCACTTCCCAACTGTCATAACTTAATTTATATTCCACTTCTTTCTCCTCCTCTCTTGCTTATAACTGCTAACCTATGGAATGCCCACTTTGTAACAAACTATCCTTTATCCATGATCTTTTCACTTCCAACACCTCAACTTACTTTTGGGCTCATTGAAACTTGGCTCACTCCATCTAACACATTCTCACCTGCCGCAATATCTTATAGGGGTTTCACTCTAGTCATACCCTAGAAGTGAAACTATACATCATGGGGTGGGCATTCTACTCTCTTTGAAGTCCAGGAAAAATGACTATGCTATGGCTAAAGACTCTCTCACCTCAAAATCACAGTCATCGACCACTCTCTTGGACCTGCTTCTGCTTTTTTAGGTAATTTCTTATAATGACTTCTCCAGCTCCTCTCCTTTGAAGTCCCTACCATTATTGCCATTAACATGGGTGATTTTAACATTCCTGTTCACATCAACAGTTCTGTTGCCACCAAACGTCTCAACAACCACAACTTATTAAATGTTTCTCTCTTCGCCTTTTCCTACTACTCTGGCACAAGTGCGCCCACATCTACACAGAAACTATCACAACCTAGACATGCAATCATTATCTTATGTCCTGACACCTCTCACATCATTTTTTATTTACTGACCCAGACATAGCAGTTACATATTTCCACAGCTCTATCCCAGCAGTCATGGATCATTTCTCCCCTTGTATCAACACCCACCCTCATTTTGTCAGTGACCAATTCTAGCTGACTAAAGCTACGACACATTTAAAAGGTGCTCCAGAATAGCTTAGTAGTAATGGAAAGTAACACTAAAGAGGTGTGCGTTTTGTACGGCTGTCGGTCAGTTGGGCGCTGAGAGAGTTGAATGACGGTTCTCCCTGCTGCTACAAAACTTCCCGGCAGTGTTAAATACTATTCCCCCTCTGAGTCCTCACAACTTGGAGAGAGATGTAATTCTCGGTCTGGCTGCAGCCGGAGGCACAAATTACCATTACATGCCCTGTGCAGCATAACATTGCTGCTAGTGATGCTCGGATACCCCTTTTTATAATTCGAGTTTGGTCGAATTCGAATAGTAAATTATTCGAATTCGGTCGAATATTTGAGTCGAATATTTTTTACTATTCGATTCGACCTCGGACTTCGACCTCACTATTCGAGTCGGTATTCGAGCTCATTATTCGAGCTGACTATTCGAATTGGCCTTAAATAGCTTCCAACACTTGTTTTGAGGGTGAATGATGCAAGAAACATCTTTTTTTCCAAGTAACAACAGCAAGTGATTATGTGGGGATGTTCCTTTAAAGAAAAAAAGGTGGAAAGAGAAGTTGTGTCCAAAATGTTGTTCAGTACTGTATATACTTCTTCTTCTTCTTTATCTTCTATATATTCTTCTTCTTCTTCTATATCTTCTTCTTCTATATCTTCTTCATCTATATCTTCTTCTATATCTTCTTCTTCATCTTCTTCCTCATCATCTTCTTCTTCTTCATCTTCTTCATCTTCTCCATCTTCTTCTTCTTCATCTTCTTCATCTTCTTCATCTTCTTCATCTTCTTCTTCATCTTCTTCTTCTTCTTCATCTTCTTCATGTTCTTCTTCTTCATCTTCTTCATGTTCTTCTTCTTCATCTTCTTCATGTTCTTCTTCTTCATCTTCTTCTCCTTCTTCTTCATCTTCTTCTCCTTCTTCTTCATGTTCTTCTTCTTCTTCTTCATGTTCTTCTTCTTCTTCTTCTTCTTCTCACACAGACAGCAGGAGGTAAATTCAGCAGCAGGAGGAGGAGGATGATTGTGTGGCAGCAGGCAGTCAATGAGGCAGGCAGCGTGACATAATAGCCCTGGTACCTAGCGGTGATACCAGGGCTGTAAATAAACACAGCAGGAGGTCCCAGACAGCGGTCGTGCAGCCCACATCGTGTCCAATACACAACTGGGACAACACAGTTTTCAACCCGGGCACCTCAGAAAAATTAAACCTTTTTTTTTTTTTTTTTATGGTTTATTTGTTTTGTTTTTACAACAAATTACACAGACAGATATAGCTATTGTTTGACATAATAGCTGGTGGCAGAGTGGCAGCAGAAGGTAATTCTGTGTACCCTGGCAGTGGGAAACACAGACAGACAGCAGCAGCAGCAGGAGGAATGGAGGAGTAGTGTGAGTGTGGCAGCAGGCCAGGCAGGCAGCGTGACATAATAGCCCTGGTACCTAGCGGTGATACCAGGGCTGTAAATAAACACAGCAGGAGGTCCCAGACAGCGGTCGTGCAGCCCACATCATGTCCAATACACAACTGGGACAACACAGTTTTCAACCCGGGCACCTCAGAAAAATTAAACCTTTTTTTTTTTATGGTTTATTTGTTTTGTTTTTACAACAAATTACACAGACAGATATAGCTATTGTTTGACGTAATAGCTGGTGGCAGAGTGGCAGCAGAAGGTAATTCTGTGTACCCTGGCAGTGGGAAACACAGACAGACAGCAGCAGCAGCAGGAGGAATGGAGGAGTAATGTGAGCAACTATTGTTTGACGTAATAGCTGGTGGCAGAGTGGCAGCAGAAGGTAATTCTGTGTACCCTGGCAGTGGGAAACACAGACAGACAGCAGCAGCAGGAGGAATGGAGGAGTAGTGTGAGTGTGGCAGCAGGCCAGGCAGGCAGCGTGACATAATAGCCCTGGTACCTAGCGGTGATACCAGGGCTGTAAATAAACACAGCACGAGGTCCCAGACAGCGGTCGTGCAGCCCACATCGTGTCCAATACACAACTGGGACAACACAGTTTTCAACCCGGGCACCTCAGAAAAATTAAACCTTTTTTTTTTTTTTTGGTTTATTTGTTTTGTTTTTTATAGAAAATTACACAGACAGATATAGCTATTGTTTGACGTAATAGCTGGTGGCAGAGTGGCAGCAGAAGGTAAATCTGTGTACCCTGGCAGTGGGAAACACAGACAGACAGACAGACAGCAGAAGGGCAGTACACAGCAGCCCACTGTAGGTGTAAAATGTGTGGCTGCAGGCGACGTAATAGTCAAAGTGAACCAGGCTGGCTTAGTGAGCAGGAGCCAGGAGGTGGTAAAGGGTGGTAAGGCACATTAACGATGGTTCTTCAGTTCATGTCCCCCTCTCGCCGACAACAGGGGCCAGGAACTCGCCTTCCACCCACGCCTGGTTCATCTTGAGAAACGTCAGTCTGTCCACAGACTTGTGAGACAGACGTGAGCGTTTCTCGGTGACCACGCCACCAGCTGCACTGAAGCAGCGCTCGGACAGCACGCTGGAAGGGGGACAGGACAGCACTTCCAGGGCGTACTGTGCCAGCTCGCTCCAGATCTCCAGGCGCTTGACCCAATACTCCATGGGATCAACAGGGGCATCGCTGTCAAGCCCGCTGTAGGACCCCATGTACTCAGCCACCATTCGGGTCAGGCGCTGGCTGTGACCGGAGGAGGATGCTGCTGCATGCACCTCCTCTCTAGTCACTGCTGCCGGAGCCTCTACAGTCCTGTAGAGCTCGTTGCTGAGAGACAGCAGGTCTGTGGGGCGCTTGCTGCTGGATGCAGGCACCTGCTGCTGCCTCTGTGCTGGCTCGACAGTGGGGGTGGAAGGCTGGGGGAAGGCTTCCTCCAAGCGCTCAACAAGGGCCTGCTGCAAGCTCCTTATTTGTTGCGCTGGGTCTCCTCCTGCAGGCGGCAGGAACTGGCTCAACTTCCCCTTGAGGCGTGGGTCCAACATCATGCTGATCCAGATGTCCTCCCTCTGCTTCATCTGGATCACCCTGGGGTCCTTGCGCAGGCACGTCAGCATGTGCGCTGCCATTGGGAAGAGGCGGGCCACGTGTGCTGGCACATCGGTGGCAGTGCTGTCCTCATCCTCCTCCTCTCCCTCCTCAGCCTCATCCTCTCTCCACCCCCGCACCAACTCAGCTGCACTGTGCTGATCCCCCTCATCAGCAGCAAGGTCAGGGACCTCCACCAAGTCCTCCTCCTCCTCCTCCTCAGAGGTGGACTGTGCAGCTGCATGACGCTCCTGCTGGTCCAAGGCTGCCGCTCCCTGTTCCAGCAAAGCATCGAGGGCCCTGCTCAGCAGACAAACCAGGGGCACCCACTCGCAGACCATAGCATGGTCCCTGCTCACCATGTTAGTGGCCTGCAGAAAGGGAGCCAGCACTAAGCACACCTGCTGCATGTGCCTCCAGTCATCATCGGGGATGATGGACGGGATGTTGCTGGTCCTGTCCCTTCTCTGATCGGCGGATACAGTGGCCAGGGCAAGGTACTGGTTGACAGCGTGCTTCTGTTCAACCAGACGCTCCAACATCGCCAGGGTGGAGTTCCAGCGAGTCGGAACGTCAAGGATCAGCCGATGGCGTGGCAGCTCCAGCTCCTTTTGCACGTCTTCCAGGCTCGCACAGGCTGCAGCCGAGCGCCGGAAGTGACGCACAACGTTCCTTGCCGTTTCCAGCAGTTCGCCCATCCCCTGGTAGGTGCGCAAGAACTTCTGCACCACCAGGTTCAGCACGTGGGCAAGACAGGGGATGTGGGTCAGATTTCCCCTGTCTATTGCGGCAACCAGATTAGCCCCATTGTGGCCCACCACCTCTCCGACTCTGAGGCCTCTGGGGGTCAGCCAAATCCTCTCCTGCTCCTGGAGTTTGGCCAACACATGGGTTGCCGTCAGTTTGGTCTTCCCAAGGCTGACCAAGTGCAGCAGCGCTTGGCAGTGGCGGGCCTTCACGCTGCTGCTGAGGCGGGGGGTTTGGCCAGGTGTGCCGGAGGATGGCAGAGGATCGGAGGAACCTGCTGCAGTTCCCCTGACCCTGCGGGGTTGCACCACCCACTGTGTTGCTGCTGCTGCTGTGCCCGCTGCTGCTCTCCCATCCTCACCCCCTTCCACCAAGCTGACCCAGTGGACAGTGAAGGACAGGTAGCGGCCTGTCCCGAAGCGGCTGCTCCAGGAGTCCATGGTGACGTGGACCCTTTCACCAACCGCGTGCTCCAGCCCTCGCTCCACATTGGCCATCACAAAGCGGTGCAGTGCAGGAATGGCCTTGCGGGCGAAGAAGTGTCTGCTGGGGAGCTGCCAGTCTGTGGCTGCACAAACAAGCAGCGCACGCATGTCGCTCCCCTCCTGCACGAGCGTGTACGGCAGGAGTTGGGAGCACATGGCCCGTGCCAGCAAGCCGTTCAGCTGCCGCACGCGACGGCTGCTGGGAGGCAGAGCCCTAACCACCCCCTGGAAGGACTCGCTCAAAAGGCTCTGGCGTGGCCTTTTGCTGGCACGGGAATCAGCAGACACAGCAGAGGAGGCCACTGAGGACTGGCTGCCAGAACAGGCCTCAGTGTCGGCGGCAGGAGTTGCAGAGGGGGGAGGAGCAGTGTGTTTCCGCACTCCTGCTGGTGCTGCTGGAGGAGCAGGAGGGCGGGTGGCTGCTGTTGCTGCTGCTGCTGCTGCTGAAGGCTGTGCAGTGATGGGTGTGGTGCCACTGCCAGCACCAGATGCCTTCAGCCTCTGGAACTCCTCATGCTGGTGGAAATGTTTCGCAGCAAGGTGGTTGATGAGCGAGCTGGTGCTGAACTTTAAGGGGTCTGCACCTCTGCTCAACTTCCGCTGACAGTGGTTGCAAGTGGCGTACTTGCTGTACACTGTGGGCATGGTGAAAAACCGCCAGATTGGTGACAAAAACACCCCCCAAACTCCTCTCCTGATGCATGGATGGGCTGCTTGACTGTCGCCACAGTCTTGCTGTCCAATCCCTCCTCCCCCAAAGTGCCCATCAGCATCTCCTCCTCAAGATCGCCAACAACAGCAGACAATTTACTCATGATGCCTGGGGTCAAAAGACTGCTGAATGACAGGTCGGCGAGTGACGGTGAACTGGCCTCCTCCCCAGGCCCTGCTGGGCGGCTGCTGCGAACAGGGGTGGTTTTGGTGGTGGTGGTGAGGGTGGAGGCCTCGGATGCAGAGCTGATGGCGGGCTGCTCATCCTCCGTCATCAGTTGCACCACAGTGTCTGCATCCTTTTCCTCAATGGGACGTTTCCGACCCGGCTGGAGGAAAATCGGAGCAGGTGCTACACGCTGCTGCTGCTGTGTCTCTGCAGCGTGAGTTGCAGATGCTCCTGCTGGGCGGCGCCCAAGGCGTCCACGGCCAGTGGCTATAGGAGGAATGTTAGCCACTGGCGCTGCTGCTGCTGCTGCGGAACTGTGCATGGTGGCGCGGCCGCGCCCGCGGCTTGCCACAATGCTGCTCCCCCTCCTCCTGATTCCCTTGCTGCCCTTCCCCTTGCCCAAACCGCGCTGGCTGCCACTTCCAGACATCTTAGATGTTTTGGGCGTAAACACAAAAGTTTTTTAAAAGGGCGGGTGAAAAGTGGGGTACTTTAATGGAGTGGGTTGGTGGGTGAGGTGACACTAATCACTAAGTGATTAGATCGCTAACTGATTAGTACAGTACAAATACAAAATACAATAATCGGTAATCAGTAAGTGTGAACAGTGAACAGTGAGTGTGTCCCCCAGTACACTAACTAGAAATTACAATAATCAGTAGTAATCACAAGGAAATAGAGTGTGTGTACACTACAGACAGTGAGTGCACGCACGCGCACACACGCGCAGGAGCTAGCCTATGAACAGTGACTGAGTGAGTGTCCCTAGTACAGTAAGTAAGTAGTAACAGTCAGGAAGTACAACTAGAAATTACAATAATCAGTAGTAATCACAAGGAAATAGAGTGTGTGTACACTATAGACAGTGAGTGCACGCACGCGCACACACGCGCAGGAGCTAGCCTATGAACAGTGACTGAGTGAGTGTCCCTAGTACAGTAAGTAAGTAGTAACAGTCAGGAAGTACAACTAGAAATTACAACTTAATCAGATTCAGTAATCAGTAGTAATCACAAGGAAATAGAGTGTGTGTACACTACAGACAGTGCACGCGCACACACACGCAGGAGCTAGCCTATGAACAGTGACTGAGTGAGTGTCCCTAGTACAGTAAGTAAGTAGTAACAGTCAGGAAGTACAACTAGAAATTACAATAATCAGTAGTAATCACAAGGAAATAGAGTGTGTGTACACTACAGACAGTGAGTTCACGCACGCGCACACACGCGCAGGAGCTAGCCTATGAACAGTGACTGAGTGAGTGTCCCTAGTACAGTAAGTAAGTAGTAACAGTCAGGAAGTACAACTAGAATTTACAACTTAATCAGATTCAGTAATCAGTAGTAATCACAAGGAAATAGAGTGTGTGTACACTACAGACAGTGCACGCGCACACTCACGCAGGAGCTAGCCTATGAACAGTGACTGAGTGAGTGTCCCTAGTACAGTAAGTAAGTAGTAACAGTCAGGAAGTACAACTAGAAATTACAATAATCAATAGTAATCACAAGGAAATAGAGTGTGTGTACACTACAGACAGTGAGTGCACGCATGCGCACACACGCGCAGGAGCTAGCCTATGAACAGTGACTGAGTGAGTGTCCCTAGTACAGTAAGTAAGTAGTAACAGTCAGGAAGTACAACTAGAAATTACAACTTAATCAGATTCAGTAATCAGTAGTAATCACAAGGAAATAGAGTGTGTGTACACTACAGACAGTGCACGCGCACACACACGCAGGAGCTAGCCTATGAACAGTGACTGAGTGAGTGTCCCTAGTACAGTAAGTAAGTAGTAACAGTCAGGAAGTACAACTAGAAATTACAATAATCAATAGTAATCAGAAGGAAATAGAGTGTGTGTACACTACAGACAGTGAGTGCACGCACGCGCACACACGCGCAGGAGCTAGCCTATGAACAGTGACTGAGTGAGTGTCCCTAGTACAGTAAGTAAGTAGTAACAGTCAGGAAGTACAACTAGAAATTACAATAATTAATCAGTAATCAGAAGGAAATAGAGTGTGTGTACACTACAGACAGTGCACGCACACACACACGGTCACATGCAGGAGCTATGAACAAACAGTGACAGTGAGTGTCCTAGTTAGTCCTAGTACAGTTATATAACTACAATACAAAATACAATCACTCAGTAGTACTAGTAAAGGACAGCAGAAATACTGGTATAGATGAGAAGAAATAAACTAACAGAGGACAGGAGAGAACAGCTGAGCTGCCCACACAGGCAGGCCCTGAGGCCTAAAGTTGTGTAAGCTTGCCTGCAGCAGCTGGCTCTCTAGTAACACACAAGCTACTAACTAAAATACAATGTCTATCTAACTAACAACAATATAGGTGTATATAGGAGGTGTATGTGAGCAAAAACGCTAGGTGAATGACCACAATAAAGCTCTTGCTAAGCCAAAGCACAAAGGAGCAGATCTCTCTCTGTACAAAGTCAGGCAAGGACGGAAAAACCGAACATGGCGGCCGCTATTTATAGGGTAGGGGCTGGCCAGGGTCCCCCTCAGTGATTGGCTGCCGTCAGAGGGCCTGGGAGCCCTCTGATTGGCTCTGAGGACATCAATCTGGGCTATGACGCTATTCGAGCTCGGTATTCGAGCTCGAATAGCGCTGTTAGCTCGAATAGCGCAAATAGTGAATGTGCTATTCGAGTTCACTCGAATAGCCCATTCGAATATCTCCAGCTATTCGGAGCTCGAATACCGAGCTCGAATAGCTGAAAAAGAGCTCGAATATTCGAGCTACTCGAATATTCGAGCTCTGTTGAGCACCACTGATGCTGCTATGGGGTGCCTGGTTTCTGCACCCAGTGGTGAGTTCCATGCTCCAAAACTACCTTCTTCGCTAATGAGGACTTATAAAAAAAGCTCTATACAACTTAAGAAATAGGCCTCTACCAAACAGTCCTATTTTTCTCATATCCCCTATTCCCACAATCCAAAGGGCTTGTTTAGCGCTTTTAACACTCCTTTCCGCCTCCCTCCTCCTCCTTTTTCATGTTTATTAAGTAAGGAACTTGCAACATCTCTAGACTCTACCACACTCTCCACCTACCATCATGTGTCACTTCTTCTCGTTGCATCCAAATATTACTAGAACACCATATTCATGGCAAATTAACCAATTATTTCTAATTCCATATTGATCAGTTACAATCTGGCTTCGCTCCAACCATTTCACAAAAACAGCTTTTGCTAATGTAGCCAACGATCTTCTTAGAGTGAAATCCAAAGGCCATTACTCCATACTCATCCTTCTTGATCAGTCCTCAATGTGTGCTGACCACATCCACTCTTTGCTCTCTCTTGGATATTGTTTTATCTTTCTCAAAAGGTCTTTCATGCTCTGCCTAGTACACACTATAACATTTTCTGTAAGATTTTCTGTTACATTTACCTGCCAGATAGATCATTTCCAACATGTTGGAAATTATCTAGCTAACCATCTATCTGCCTAGCAATTAAACATTGTTCTACTCAGCAGGAGATAACCAGAAGACAATGCACCAGAGAAAATGACCAGTCTCTACCAGTACTTTACAGAAAATAATCTAATTGCAGAAAATCTTACAGAAAATCTAACAGAAAATTGTATGGTGTGTACTTGGCATTACTCAGATCAGATCTTTTCTCCAACTCCTTTGTCTGTGGAGGTACCTCAGGGCTCTGTCCTTTCTCACCTCCTCTTTTCCATCTACATGCATGGTCTCCACAACTTAAAGCGGATCCGAGATGAAAAACTAACTATAACAAGTAACTTGTCTATATATCTTATTTAAAGTTTAGATAGTTTACACAGCAAATTTAGCTGCAAACAGCTTTAATATAATATGATAATTTCTCCCTGTGATACAATGACAGCAGCCATGTTGTTTGTAAACATTACACAGAGGCAGGCTTATCTGCATCTTGAGCAAAAAAAGCTAATCCCCCTCCTCCTCCCCTCTGCCTCTGAAATCTCTGGCTAGTAATACCTCCCCCTCTTCCTGCCCAGACTGAGCTCCCATGAGCCCTTGCTACTGTCTGAGAGTGCCTTGGCTCTCTGAAAACCTGTGGGCATGGCTTGTTTAGTTTACAGGGAATTAGAGTATTAAAACAAAAATAAAGAAGTATTTGACTTGAGGAATGCCCTATAAACAATAGGAAAGGAACACAATTATGCAATGAGTAAAAGTTAATCTTGGATCCACTTTAACCATTTCAGCCCGCAGGGATTTTTCACCTTATGCATCAGAGCAATCTTCACCTCCCATTCATTCTCTAATAACTTTATCACTACTTATCACAATTTATTGATCTATATCTTGTTTTTCCATTACTAATTAGGCTTTCTTTGGGTGGTACATTTTGCTAAGAATTATTTTTTTATAAATGCATTTTAACAGGATTAATAAGAAAAAAACTGAAAAAATTCATTATTTCTCAGTTTTCAGCCATTATAGCTTTACAATAATCCATGCTACCATAATTAAAGCCTATGTATTTTATTTGCCTGTTTGTCTTGGTTATGACACCATTTAAATGTTGTCCCTATCACAATGTATGGCGCCAATATTTTATTTGGAAATAAAGGTGCATTTTTTCTGTTTTGCATCTATCACTATTTACAAGCTTATAATTTAAAAAAAAATGTAGTATATCCCCTTCAAATGCATATTTAAAAAGTTCAGACCCTTAGGTAACTATTTATGTCTTTTTTTTATTGTAATTTTTTTTTTCCATAAAAAATTTTATTTGGGTAATATTTTGGAGTGGGAAATAAACAGTTATTTTTTAATGTTATTATATGTGTAAATTATGATGTAAAAAAAATGTAGATGTAGTTTTACTATTTTTTCCCATCCTTGTGCTTCTTGCTAAGCGGAAGTAATACTGAAGCCTCTTGTGAGAGCGCTTCGGTTTTTCTGCGGGGGGCACGGATCGATGATCGGGAACCATGTTCCCATTCACTGATCCCAGGGCTACCGGGTGACACCATGTGGGGACGGGGACAAGTCTGCGATCGTGCGCGGGGGTGCTCGGGAGCGCGGCACCGCAGCAGAGCAACTGCCCGGACGTGAGCTTCACGTCCGGGCGGCAGAAATGGTTAATAAAGTAGTTTGGTTTTCAATACCACTGTAGATGATACACAACTGTGTTATGCACACTGAAAAAAGGTACCATGGTAATTTGGGCTCCGGGTGAAGGCGCTAATAGGATCAGCAAAATTAAATATATTCTACTATTGGACACAGAGTAATACTCACAGTAGAATATCTGTATTTTTTTTACCAATATTCTATTACTTATACCTGAATGATTTATCTGCATTGATGTGCAGAGCCCCACTGGACTGCATTACACAAACAGCACTCACTAGAGGCAAAGGGGGGTGTTAGCTTCAGTGATAATATGTGCACAGATAATTACCTTATAGACTTCCCTACAGCAGTGACGTACCCCCTCGGGGAAGACCTAACACTAATCTAGCGATAAAAACACAATATTCCTCATGCTGCTAGTCATACAAATGGTATACACATCTCATAAAACAAAACAGACAAATAAGTGACAGCGCTCAAGGATGCATTCAAACTGCAAGCCTACAGAGGTCCGCACATCAATGCACATAAATCCTTCAGGTATAAGTTTTGTTTGAAAGCGCTGCCATGTTTCCCGCTATGCAAGTTCAATGTAAGTAGACTAGTGGCCAGCTGCATTCACTGCTTCAAATTCACTTTCAAAAATGTTTGATTAGAATTAGCACACAATTTGCATATCCCTATACACAGCACCACTGCAGACCATATGTATCAATCAAAAAAATATATTTTTTTATTACAAGCTTTGCAAACACATATCAATAATACACAAAAATTTAAAAACATCTAAAAACAGCATAATATTGTATTTCCAGCCATATTCAACATAATGGGCCTGCTAGATATAATAATCTATTATGTTCAGTCTCAGTGGATGTATAACCTGTAACCACTGGGGGCTCAGAGAATGAGCCCCCTCGTGGATGAACCCGGGTTCAGTAAGAATTATAAAGTGCAAAAAATTGGAACCATGAAAGTGCATATAGTGCTACACAAACAAACAATCATTCATTCAACATATGCAATAACTGTGCAACCTATCAGACTAAAAGTGCAATTTAAATACTGTCAGAGTCACTAATGACCAAGTGGAAGCAGCCTATTAGGATCTGCAAAGAAGTGAATAAGAAAAAGATACTTAGCCGGGTATGAAAAGAAAGGCAGGCAGACTGGCTTGGAAAGACGGAAGTATCCCCTCAGGACATAGCCCACATGCTCCGCGGTCGTCACTCCGCTTTGAAAGGTGAGGTAGATAGCCGATCCTAATAGGCTGCTTCCACTTGGTCATAGTGACTCTGACAGTATTTAAACTGCACTTTTAGTCTGATAGGTTGCACAGTTATTGCATATGTTGAATGATTGTTTGTTTGTGTAGCACTATATGCACTTTCATGGTTCCAATTTTTTGCACTTTATAATTCTTACTGAACCCGGGTTCATCCACGAGGGGGTTCATTCTCTGAGCCCCCAGTGGTTACAGGTTATACATCCACTGAGACTGAACATAATAGATTATTATATCTAGCAGGCCCATTATGTTGAATATGGCTGGAAATACAATATTATGCTGTTTTTAGATGTTTTTAAATTTTTGTGTATCATTGATATGTGTTTGCAAAGCTTGTAATAAAAATATATATTTTTTGATTGATATATATGGTCTGCAGTGGCGCTGTGTATAGGGGTATCTTTTCTCTTTAGTACTATGTATACATGCTCTACCCCAGCACATGCAGTCATTATTACTTGGGGTGCTGAAAAACTTTTTTGTGTACACAATTTGCATATGTTTTGCATTCAAGGCATGTATTTAGTTCCGGAGGGGCTTTGCATTGCCTCTGCAGGCTTGCAGTTCAGATGCATCCTTGAGCGCTGTCACTTATTTTGTCTGTTTTGTTAATATTTACCCAATGTTTGTTTCTTAATCTGGACAGCACCATGGAATATGTTGGCACTTTACAAATCAATAATAATAATTGCAGCCTTCACCAAAAAATACAGAGGCCTCGAACTTTGCACCAATTAATATTGCTTAAATGGTAATTTGTTAACCATTGTACTTCCATTATATCTAAACTAGATGTTAAAAAATCAATAAGTTAGGTCCGTATTTTTTCCTGACAGACTGAATATCTATTTTCATGTTCCATGTGACAACAAAAGCTACATCAAGTACAATACAAAAATACCAGTAATTTTAATGGTGATAAAGTTGCAAGTACCCTGCAGGCCAATAGAGGCATACATGTACTTTCTATAAAACGTTATTTATACAAGAAAAAAATATAATTTATTTACAGAACATTGTGTGTCAAGAGAATGCGTGCTAGTTACTGATGATTGAGAAAAGCTGTGCAAAGAATATGTTATGTGTTTATTGTGAAAGGCTTTCATTCAATAAGCCCATATTTTTGTAATGTGAAAATCAATTTAGATGATGTAAGGGTAAACGTTGTGTGAGTGTGGACTGCAAATGTACAAAGAATGAAAGAGCTGATTTCAAAAAAGATGGATTTCAACATAAGAAAAGCATAAAATGAGCTTCCTGAATGAAAATGGTGTCCTCTGGAATGCCCCATGTTAGATTCCTCACTACATATAGAGTAGTGATGTCTAACTCCAGTCCTCAATGGCCACAGTCCCCATACATTTTTGGCACAGCTCAATTTTATTGATGGAATTGAATCAGGAAAGGTGTGGATCATCAAGTAGAACACATTTGCTTTTTCTCTGTCCATCTTAAACACAGGCAGGGATATGGCCCTTGAGGACTGGAGTTGGGCATCCCTGAAAAGGGATGAGAAGAAGAGAACACCAAGAGCCCAATATAGTGTAGTATGTACTGGTAATGGAAGATTTATAGAGTAATTCAAAATGTAATTGTCAGGTATAGCAGTATTACCTCAGCGGCGGAAAGCAGTGCGACTGCCGCTTCCACATCTGACGTCACCGTGGCGCCTGCCCCGTCCTCCCAGGCATCTTGCGCAGCCCCTGGCAGGACAGGTCTCTCAGCAGCACATCACCTTAGGTCGGCACGCTCGCGCACGGAGCGGCAGGACCTTTATGGGCTTAGGAGACAGATCAGCTGATCTGCAGGTCAGCTTACATCAGGCTGCTGGGTCTCGTTGCTGATTGGTCAGGCTGCTCTGGGCGTTGTTTGGAATTGCCTGTCTGTATTTAAGCTTTGGGATGTCAGTGGCTCATTGTCTGTTGTTGCTAAAACTTCGCAGTGAATGCTCTCAGACCTTAGTCAGATCCTTGTGTGCTTGATCCGGCAGGACCCCGGGGATTCACACTAGCTTAGGAATTATATTATTACTGTTATTGATTATTACTGTGTTTGACCTTCTGCGTGTACCTTTGACTACTCTCTGCCTTACGATTCTGTACCTCTGCCAATCTGATCTGTTGCTGACTTCTGCCTGAATACTCACTCCGATTTTGTCTAACGATTCTGTACCTCTGACGACCAATCTGTTACCGACATTGCCTGTACGACCACTTTCTATTTAGTGATAGCCCCTGCCACTAAGGGCTATCACTCTCCTGTGTTCCTGAATATTATTGTGCACCCAATCACGTGTGATCACACTTTGAATAAAATACTGACTATTGTGCTGATAGAGCTAGTACTGATCATCAGATACTTCACTGATCATTACAGTAATACTCACAAACCAGGGTTACCATTAGGCAACCACTGTCAAGGCAGGTAGGGAGATTGTCCTGACCCCACTCAGGATTAAGAAGTTGCTCTCTGTAATAGAAGAAGGAAGTGGGTACAGCCCTCCACCTAGGGTGGACTCAATGTAGCAATAAGATAAAAGAGGTGCCAAAAGTATAAAAGGGACTAAACAAGCTTACAAACTAATTTGGTAATAGAGGAGGCAGTGGTGGACTTACCCCCTCCAAGCAAAACACATGACTGTAGAGGCGCTCAGCTTTAATGTTACTAGCAGATGCTTTTTCCACTCCTATCTGTATTGCCTGAGGAAGCGGGTTTAACCTGCGAAACACATTGCACTTTATTTTGGAGTACCCAATAAACATTTTTTGACTGAAAACCTACAGTCGTGTGTTCTGCTTGGAGGGGGTAAGCCCACCACTGCCTCCTCTATTACCAAATTGATTTTTAAGCTCGTTTAGTCCCTGTTATGCTTCCGGCACCTCTGTTATCTTATTGCTGAAAAGGGATAAGTAATCTTGGATGTAGGTGCAGGTAAGTGATAAACTGTGTGTGTAGGTCAGAGGAGGACTAGGCATAGATTTTACTTGTAACATCTGAAACAATTATTAACCCAAGATTAGTATAGTTCTGTCAGGAAGCCTTTGTTTACGGCAATATCCAATAAAGCCCCAGAACAAAATGTTGGAACTCCATCAAAAACTTCACCAAAAGTAATAGCCAGGTTGGAGGTACAAAAGTTCACTGACCATCAATCTAGGTGTAAGAACTTTTGGGCCTTGGCAACTCTAACCTGCATTAGGTAGAGAAATAATTACTATTATATCCACATATTACAGGTTAACGAGAACATTTAAATTAAGTGCATAATCTTTTAACACTTTTCCTTCTACACTTAGAATAAAGTAATGCATCCAGATCTGCACCTTGAATATTTGTTAATGGTTGTTTATTAATAACTGCTGAACAATTGCATTTTTTAATTTTCATATTTGAGTGTGTTAAAATTAGCTGCGCTTGCATAATATTTGTTTTTCTTATTTAACTGAAAAATTAAGTTCTCTGTAATGTATTCTTGTGGGTATGTATATGGGTACGTGATTCTATCCTAACAATCTGAAATGATCCGGAAAATAATTATGTTATTAATATGATTTTTCAACAAAAGGGATACTTTATACAATTTTTTTTCCTTTGGGAAACATTCTATATATGTCACCCTCCAAGAAGAATCCTTTGGTGCAAGCTGCACGCAATATGCTAAACAGATTCATGGGTATTTTGAAAACTATGATCTCCCATGTTAGAAATCCCTACTCCACACACCAATCAATATGCAAGGTACATTAATAATGCTTATTTGAGTAGGTTCTTTTCCAGCCACTAAAAATCCCAGTTTATTAAGCTATTTAAGTTTATTAAGCTATTTAAATTATTTAAATTACATAGCAGGACATTAGAAGTTTCACACAGGCAAGTTATTACACCTGGAATAATTCAAAAAGTTAACAAAAGCCATTATTCTTGTGTAGAGTCACTTATTTACTTATTCTCAGTTTCCCCAGAAACTTGACATGCCTGCTTGCTGAAAATCCAGCTGAAATGAGTGGGAAAAAACTAACATAAGTTAATGGCTTAGTTGCTCATCGTCTAAATTCCATTGGGTGCAGTGTAAAGTGTGAAATGTGCATGAATTCCTGATGTAAACTTCATGCATTTTGCATGAAAGCCATCAAATCTGCATGAAAAACTTCTTTTAAATGTACTTTACATAGTCACATAATTCCTCGATGATTTGTAATATCTCCATAACCAACAGTAAAGGAGAGATTGTCTTTTACATAATTTATCATTCCAACACTTTGTGCATTAAACATTCTTCATGAAACATATGTAATACACGCTTTGTACCTGAAGTAATTTGACAATAAGGATACTGCAGGATGTTTTAATAAAAAAGAGGTTAAGTGACAGATCTGAGGAGAGATACAACAGTGAGATATTTTATAAATATCTACAAAGAAGTTAGTCATGAGCACAGTCATTAGCACACCAGTGAATCGACTTTTATAGTTTTCAATGAAATCAACAGATAGAATGAAACTACTGCCAATAAGATACCAAAAATAGTCACTACGTTGGCATGCAAAAGTGAAAAAAAATATTCCCGACAATATAATAATTATAATTAAAAAATGTGATTTAATTTAATTTGCCAAGCTGCTTTGCTGACATGCTGATATGATATCAAGCAAACTGACAATGCCTGTGAAGGAAAAATAAATAGCAGCATGACTTACCTAAGGCAATAATAGCATAAACATACTATGGCAAGAATGTATTTTACATCAATATGCAGAAGGTGTCAACATTTTTGAAGTATAAGCAAATAACAGACTTAGCATATGAAAATCAATTAAACCTAAGGCTTCAGCCTAATAATAGTCATCTGGGTATTACAAACTTACATGGTTGCAAATAGTCATAGACAAAGTCAAATTTTACCTCAAGATCAGCCTTTTGGTTTGGATCATCTAGAACCCAATCACTCTGATCAGCATGTCAACTTGACTATTCCATCATTTAATGGTCCACCAGTCAGCAGCTGAGGACTATTAAAGACTTTTGTCAGCCATCACGGAGGCAATGTTCTATTTTTTTCCTTTACATCACAGGTGTTAGAAACCACCAACAGGTTTGTGTAGAATTGTTCTAAAATGTAATCAGAATCAGAATTCAAAATCTTGGCATTGCCCCATATTTTTCATTATTTATTGGAATACTGTTTATGTTAAAACTTACAGTTTTTAGCATCAACAGATGGTGTTTGAATTGTAGCATGGATCCAAGATACTCGCATTGTAAACATTTTAATCAGATGCCTGACATCACCATTTGTTACAGTAAAGACATATCATGCTTACTGACATGGCCAGATTTGAGGCAAGGCCCCAAAGGCTATGGCCTAGGGCACCAGGAACCAAGGGGTAGGCAGTGGACTGGTACACTAACGCAGTTAAACTGCTAAACATGCAATCCACAGCAGTCACAAAGCCAGTCTGTGGTCGCCCTGCTTCCACAGGGGTGAGCAGTGGAGCACTGCACAGAATGGGGGAAGCACAGGACCAGGGAAGTACACAGGATGGGTAAGCACAAGCCGAGAGCACAGGACCAGGGGAAAAAAGGGACAGGGACAGCGTACAGGATGAGGGTGCACAGGATGGGGCAGTTGGGGTAGGTTGGTAACAGTGGGTCTTGTGTGGTAAAATGTCCAAACCTGGCTCTGTTTACTGATAGTCTATCAGTTTTGTAACAGTTCTTTCATCAGTATTTTTAACACTTGCGCTCCATCACTTCTCAACCCATCCTCTTAATTTTCCTTGCACCTAACTCTAACCTTGTCTAATGTAAATCCTCTATCTCCTTTACCAATATGAACTTCTTCCTAATGCCTAGCCCGAACTTTATCCTGATGTAAACCTCCTTCCTCATGCCTAGCCTTATTCTTCTCAACCTAGTCAATAAGCCTAATTTCCCTCCAACCTTCAACCATCTAAATTGAATTCTCTTAAATTGGTGAATAACCCTAATCAATATTAATCATTCTATAGTTGTTGCCCTCCAAGAAGAAGCTGTATTTTTTAGGTGAGGGTTGTGAGAAATCTTGTATATGTGAATGCAAGGAGGATAACAAAGATAGGTTTTGTGCAGAGCTGAGATTGCAGTTGGGGTGATACCTGGAAACTAGTGAGAAGATGGACATAGGAGAGATTGGCCTCAATTCACTAAGATCATGCTGGAGATAATAAGGCAAGAACTTACCACGGCACAATGAGAGAGTTATCTTATCTCTTCATTCCTTAAGTTACCTCCTCTGTAGTTAAGTTACCTCCTCTGTAGTTAAGTTACCTTCTCTGTAGTTATTTGCACACGCAGTTAATTGTCTTTAACGTTAGACTTCTGGAGTTATTTTAAGGATTGAAGAGTTAACTTAAAGACAGAAGAGTTAACTTTAGGTTTTCCTGAGGTAAAATGTTTTCTGAATACTACATGCCTTATCACCATGGTGACAGCTCTAGAAACATTATTAAAGACAGGAGATAAGCTTAGTGAATTGAGGCCATTGTGGAGAGCTTTGGAGGTTAGAGTTAAGCATTTAAAATTGATCCTCTAGTTAATTGGCAGTCAATGAACTTGACAGAGAGGAGCAGCAGGATGAGTTTAGCATACAAGGTTAGTACATATTGAAAGGGTGCAAGTCTGCTAGTTGGTAGTTCACAAAGCAGTATATTACAATATTCTACCTTTCTATTCTTAAAGTATTCAAGTGAGATATTAAAAGAGCATGCACTAACAGTTTAGCAGTGTCCTAAATGAATGTGGTATATGTTTTCAAGCTGGAGATGACAGGAGCTGGTTAGAGAATGAATGTGAGGAATACATGAGAGTAATCAAACAATAACCCTAAACAACATGCTTTGGGGACTAAATGTATAGGGGTGTTATTAACATTTATTGTTATATCAAGCAGCAAAGTGGACAGAGATGGTAAACAAATGATTAGTTCAGTTTTACCCATATTAAGTGTAATGATTGTGGTATTCTCTCCGTGGTCAGCGCACAGGACACGCGCTGACACTGCGGAAATCCTCCACAAGCGTATAATTTGAGAGAACCCAGCAAAAGGTGCAGCGCAGCTGTAGAGGGAAATTCCTGTCGGCAGATGGAGCTGTGGAGTGCAGAGGAGCAGATCCTCTGCCCTGCCACAGACGCCAGATAGGAATTGTACGAAGGGAAGAACGCAGGGCAAGATAGCCCTTAAAGAAAGAGAGTAAAGCGACAGAGTGTATGTGTGTCCACCAATCTAGTCGCCACCCAGCGACGATGAACACACAACCATGAAGATCAGGTGAGAAGGCAATTGCAAGAGATGGCGATTGCTAACAGTGACACAAGACATCATAAGCACAGAGGAGGAATGTATGTGTGTGTCCCAAATCTAGTCGCCCACCTGCGACGGTGGACACACACCA
This sequence comes from Hyperolius riggenbachi, assembly GCF_040937935.1. NCBI lineage: Eukaryota > Metazoa > Chordata > Amphibia > Anura > Hyperoliidae > Hyperolius > Hyperolius riggenbachi. The sequence goes on along the minus strand of NC_090655.1, from coordinate 94,923,828 downwards.
GAGGAAACCAAGTAAGAATGCAATCGCAAGAGAAGCGATTGCGAATGAGAATGAGCACAGGGACAGAATGTATGTGTATGCACCAATCTAGTCGTCAACCTGCGACGGTGTACACACAACAGAAGATACGAAGTAGGAACGCAATCGTGAGAGAGGCTATTGCCAGAGGTGACACAAGGCTAAAGCAAGACAGGGCACGAGAGTAGCAAAGGCACAGCAATTCATACAATGAGAAGATAGGGAAAATAACAAACGCTAACTAAACGCGAACACCGCACTCATTCGCAACAGCGACCGCGTTTACAGCGCGATCTCTGCACGTTAAGCGCAACAGAGACAAGCATGCCTAACTAACCCCCACCACCCAAACACGAAACAGAGAATGCGAGTGCTTGCTTAATGGCTACCTCACCGAGCCTACAGCAAGCGTTCGTATCAGACAAGACAGACAGACAACCGGGAAACAGGATAGGAAAGATCCACTGCTCTTTCCGCCAGAGCGAGTGCGATCCAAGTAAAGCAACAGAGCTTAGCAGGATCCACTGCTCTTTCCACCAGAGCGAGTGCGATCCAAGTTCAGGGACAGGATAGGAAAGATCCACTGCTCTTACCACCAGAGCGAGTGCGATCTGGATTCAGGGACAGGATCACAGATCAGAAGGATCCACAGCCACTAGTGGCTAGTGGCTGTAGCCACTAGGGGCTAGTGTGATCCAAGCATGACAGGCAGATGAGATAGCCGGTGGCAACCGCTGCTCCAGCTATACTCCAAGAAAGCAGATCAGAAGGATCCACAACCGCTACCGCTAGAGGCTGGTGTGATCCAAGTAAGACAGATGAAACAGAAGGGGCTACCAGTAGCAACTGCTGCACTGGTTAGCACCCACAGACAAGACGATTTCCTATCGACCACCGTTGGCAACAGGACAATCACAGCAGAGAGGCAACATAGACAAAACAGATAAGCAGGCTAACTGCACTAGAGGAGCTGCCTAGTGCAGTCCCCAGAATTACTCTAAGATACCTATAACAATCCAACAGGGAAGGATGACACTCCAGGAGTGTATTTAACAAACCGTTATGACCAGCAAAGCCTTCTGGTCAGCAGAAGGCTTTTATACTGCCAACCCTCAAACGAGACAGCCGGGCAATTTGCATGTATGCAAATCCCTCAGCAAAGCAACTCTGAAAGTTGCAAGATGAAGCCAGGTCTCTTTTCCAGAGACCTGCATCTCTCAGACATAAGGAATGGTCAAACAGCTGTCTGCCTGTGCAGCCAGCTGAGCGGATCATTGCATTAAGGTTTTGGAAGCAAGAGGTCATGGAAGAGGATATAGAAGAGGATATAGCAGACAAGCAATAAGGAATCAGCAATAGAGATGGCCCGAACCGTTCGCCCACGAACGGTTTCAGGTGAACTTTAGGTGGTTCGCATTCGCCGGCGAATGCGAACTTTTGCGGAAGTTCGATTCGCCCCCATAATGCTCCATTGAGCAGAACTTTGACCCTCTACATCACAGTCAGCAGGCACATTGTCACCAATCAGACTGCACTCACTCCTGGAGCCCCACCCCCCCTTATAAAAGGCAAAGTTCTCCTGTTGTTTTACTCACACGTCTGCCTACAGTAATTAGTTAAGGGACAGCTGCTGACAGACTCTGCTAGGGAGAGTTTAGTTAGGCTCTTTTAGGCTTGTTCCTAGCTGATTGTTATTCCTTATATTCCTCCCTCACTCTTTACTCCTCCCTCAGTCCCTCCTCCCGGTGGGAGGAGGATCTTGTCTTCCAGGGAATTGTAGTATTTCAAAAGCCAGCTTACATACCTTGGCTGGGAATTGAACCCAGGTCTGAGTGCGTGGTACGTAGCTCACTTCACCACTATACCACCACCAACACTACATGCTGAAGCCAGCCTAGCATGTACCATTATGATATATCCAAGAGAAAATTGCTTAAGGATTTGTAGTATGTCAAAATCTAACTCACAATGGCTCGGAATAGAACCCAGGCCTACCGCTATGTAGGCTGCTATCCTTAGGCCCCGTTCACACTTGCGGTTTTGTCAAAACCGCACCGGATGTCCGGACCGCACCGTATCCGGACCGGACCTGATCCATACGGTTCCTATCCGGATCCGGTCCGGATCCGGTCCGTTTGCATCCGGTTTCCGTGCGGTGTGAACACGGTTGCGGTCCGGATCCGGTTTCTTAAGGAGATAACAACCTGTTATTACCTGGGGTCTGGGAGGTCAGCAGAAGGGTCTGGGGTCATTGTTGGAGACAGGTGGACGTGTGGAGACCATCCGTGGATACAGAGACTGCAGTTGGGACCATGGATCCAGGCATTTTTTACTCGTATACCTGGGAATTCTCTGTTGTTCGCCTCCTCGTTATCAGACTAATCAGACATGTTGCTGCCTAGAGCTCCAGCATGAAATCGCTGCTGCCCCACCTGAACGCTGGGCCCATGTGGTCCCCATCCAAAATGCATAGGAAGTGGGGTAGAACGTCCGGTTTTTGTAGCCAGTGTGTTGTGCGCTCTCCGGTTCTCATTGGTTTCCATTGGCCGGATGGTGCAGTCCGGCTCCGCCCCGGATACGGCTGCCGGAGGAGCCGGACCAAAAAATAGCGCATGTTGGAACGGACGCCGGAGTCCGGATCCGGTCCGGATCCGGTCCGGCTCCGGTCCGGCAGAACGGACGCATGTGAACGGACGCATAGGCTTTCATTGCTATTGCCGTGCGTCCGTTCCGTCCGTTCTGCAAGCGGTCCGGCTCCGGCACGGCGATTCCGGACGGCCACCGCTAATGTGAACCGGGCCTAACCATTATACCACCAACTTAACACACTACAATGCTACATGCTGAAGCCAGCCTAGCATGCACCATTATGATATATACAAGAGAAAATTGCTTAAGGATTTGTAGTATGTCAAAAGCTAACTCACATTGGCCTGGAATAGAACCCAGGCCTACCGCTCTGTAGGCTGCTATCCTAACTATTATACCACCAACACAACACACTACAATGCTACATGCTGAAGCTAGCCTAGCATGTACCATTATGATATATCCAAGAGAAAATTGCTTAAGGATTTGTAGTCAGGGCCAGATTTCTGGGAAGGCCACAAAGGTCATGGCCTAGGGCGATACAAATCAGCAGGGCACTGGACTTTGAGAGATAAGAGGTCACATGTCAAAGTAAATCATCTCTCCTGCTTTGCTCTGGTCTGCCTGAATTCCAGAGATCCCTGCATCTCTCTCACTTGTGCAGAGTGTGTTTGAGGACATTCAGTATGTGTTGTCACCTGATGATTATGTCCTCCCTCTGTATGATGGTGGGGACATACAAGCTGCTGTGAGAATTGCCAGCCTGGGTTTAGTAGCAGAACTCTTGAGTTTTTTTTCAAGCACAAATTCAGAATCACAAACAGGAATCTTCTCCCTCTGCTCTGTCAGATTTATTACTGGTCTGAGACCTGTTAAATTTATGGTTTGTTTGTTTTTTCCTAGGGAATGACCACAGCATTCTCTGTGCTACAGTTTAACTCTTTCCTGACTCATTTTAGAAGAGCATTGTACTTTGCTAGCTAGCTATCAGTGAAACAGGATGGCAATTATATTACATATATTTATATCTGCAAAAGCAAACTATGTATCTCCTTCTTGTGAGGAAACGCGGAAAAGCCACTGCAAGGGCTTAGAGTGAGGCGGCTGTTTCCGCTTCTAACATGGCGGCACAACGCGAAGAAACCACCGCATGCCGCATGGGCAGAGCGGTAGAGTCCGCGTTGGAGGCGGCGGATTGTACGCATGACATAGCAGCTGGCATTGCAGCTGGACGCAGGGAAACCGCCGCTCGCTTAGAGAGCGGGGTGGCGGTCTCCACGCCTGAATTAGTGGTCACATTACAAGACATGTCTGGTGTGGCTGGGACTGCTAGTCCACACAGGTTCAGAAGGACGCGCGCGCTGAGAGGCAGAGCTTATATGACAGCCAGAAAAGGGTCAGCTGACCAGGCGGGTCAGCTGACATTTTCACCACCTGCCATTGGTCCAGCACTTAGGGGAGGCGCTGGAGAGCGCTTTGCTATATATACTGGGTGCTGGTCATTCTCTGGTTGTCTGCAGTTGCGATCACTACGTGGTAGCACTCAGACCTTGTCTGTATCTGTGTTCTAGCATAGTTTCCAAAGGTGTTGACGATCAAGGAACTCACACCTTAGCTTTAGGAATATTGAACTGTATTATTTGTTATGACCCTTTGCCTGTCCGACCACTCCTCTGAACTCTGATTCTGTACCTTGCTATTTCTGTTACCCTGTTGCCAATCGCTGCTCGTTTCTGGACTCTGTATTGGCCTCCTGAATCTGTACCTTATCTGCCTGTGTGTTAACGACCTAGCTTGCCCGACCTCGAGAACTGGCCTTACTGTTAGAGGCAGTTCCCAGACCTGTTAGTGTCACCCTTTCTCTTGGGTGTCACTCACGCTCTGTCCTTCCTCCCCTCAGCCTAGCTCCTCCCCCCTGGAGAGTCTAGGCCAGAGGAAGGAACGTACTTCTGGAGAAGTACTCAAAGTATACTGTTGCATTTAAACACTCACTTGTTATCTCAGGTGTCCAGAGGTTAGTAGATATATCTGATTATTGGTGATGCTGCAGATCACCAATAATCGAGTATATTCTGTATTCTCGGTGATACTGCAGTTCACCGGTAATCAGACCCTCTCTGTATTACACCGATCGTTACACTTCTGATGCTGAATGTATATATAGTTGTGTGCTCTAACATTTTGTTAATATAAAGTCTCAAACATATATAAAGTCTGAAAAAGCCAAAGGCTCATTGTTTTTATTTACAGTTAGCTAATAAATGTTATCATTCTGTTTTAAAAACTTCAAAACTTCCTACTGAATCATGAAGATCTGTCCTCCCTTGCCTTGCCCTAAGAACTATATTGTCACTGTTTAAAGCACATCTATGTCAGCATGTGTAGTTTTAGATATTCTACTCACATGTTCTCTGTTTTGGATGAGCTTCTTTCAGTAGTGCTGCCCTGTCACCTGTTTGTAGCTCTGACTGTAACCAGTCACACAGAGGACAAAGAAGCAGCACATGCTCTGGCTACTCGCGTTTCTAGCAATTTCGCACTCCTGCCCAGATATGCACAGCAGCCAAGGCCGGGAATGTTTTGGGCATGCACTGCTTCTTTGCCAAATGAGGGGCAGAGCAGTAAAACGGTGGGGAGCCCATTCAAACCAGTTATTGCTACTCAGAGGGTTGGACAGAATTTGATGGGGGGGGGGTTTAGGCGGTCGGTGACAGCTGGCCTAGGGCACTTGGAAGTACAAACCCAGCCCTGGTAGTATGTCAAAAGCTAACTCACGTTGGCCAGTAATAGAACCCAGGCCTAACGCTTTGTAGGCTGCTATCCTAACCATTATACCACCAACACTACATGCTGAAACTTCTTGGAGCAGACTTACCTACTTCCTCCAAAAGACACACATACATCCCCTTAAAATCATTCAACAGCAACTGCGTGCACAGTCTTCGTGGTACACAGTCTTTGTGGCACAATTGGTTAGCGTGTTTGGCTGTTAACTGAAAGGTTGGTGGTTCAAGCCCACCCAGGCTTTTTGTGCTCAACAGTTGTCTGAAGAGAACCCCAGATAGCCATGTAGATTCGTCTCTCTCTCTCTCTCTCTCTCTCTCTCTCTCTCTCTCTCTCTCTCTCTCTCTCTCTCTCTCTCTCTCTCTCTCTCTCTCTCTCTCTCTCTCTCTCTCTCTCTAGTAGGGATGGTCACAGCTTTCCGTAGAATTGTATTTTCCGCAATTTTGGGTGGAAATTGGTCATTCCATTCTGTTTGGTTGGACCGGAATTGCTTTTTCAATCCGGCGGAATTCCAAAATTGCCTGTGAAATTCTGCTGGTATCCGTTAATGGTTTTAAGCTGAACATTCACTTCAATGGCATCAAGTCCTAGAGAGAGAGAGAGAGAGCTCATTTTTCTCTTGGGTTTATCACAATGGTTCATGCTAGGCTGGCTGCCGCATGTAGCATTGTAGTGTGTTGTGTTGGTGGTATAATGGTTAGGATAGCAGCCTACAGAGCGGTAGGCCTGGGTTCTATTCCTGGCCAATGTGAGTTGGCTTTTGACAGACTACAAATCCTTAAGCAAGCACAAAAGTGTTGGTGGTGGTAGAGTGGTGAAGAGAGCTACCTACCATGCACTCAGGCCTGGGTTCAATTCCTGGCCAAGGTATGTAAGCTGGCTTTTGAAATACTACAATTCCCTGGAAGACAAGACCCTCCTCCCTCCAGGGGTGAGGGAGTGAGAGAGGGAGGAGGGAGAGAGGGATTACAATTCCTGATGTTGTAAAGTAGTGTAGGCCTGCAATTGAACATTCAATGAGATTTCTGACCTTAAAACACTGCTTTGTAGTAAATCCAGATTTTTTTTCTGGGACTTTTGATGTGTATTTCACTCAACCATGTCTTCCTCCAGGTATTAGACCCCTTGAAACATCATTTCTATCATTTTTCTAGTCAGCAGAAATGTATCAAAATGTTTATGTTCGCCTCCCCATTGAAGTATATTGCGGTTCGCGAAAGTTCGCGCAAACCGAACCTTCCGCGAAAGTTCCGAACTGGGTTCGCAAACCGAAAATCGGAGGTTCGCGATATCTCTAATCACAATTGGTGAAAATTTGCATGTAATTTTTTAAGCGAATTTTCATACGCAAACATTTGCATTTGTTAACCACTTGCCGACCGCCCCCAGCCGATGGGCGGCGGCAAAGACTGGGCCCAAACGACCGCAATACGCCCATCGGCGGGGGCGGCATCAGCGGTGGCTGTGCGGCAATCGCGTCATTAAAGACGCGATCGCCGCCGGCAATAGGCTTCGCCCACCCTGCACGGAAACCCGCCGGCCAATTAGCAGCGCCGGCGGGTTTCAAATGCGGCGATCCGGCCAATCAGGAGAGTATAATACACTTTGTTATTGTAACAAAGTGTATTATACTGGCTGCCTCCTCCGCTGATGGTCACTCGTCGTGCGACCATCAGAGAGGACAGGCAGCCCTATCAGACAAGTATACCAGCGCACGTTGCCCCACACAGACCCCCCGATCGCCCACCCCAGCCCTCAGAACCCCCCCTGACCACCCCAGCACACCAGTATTTGCACCCCACCACCCACCTAAAAACCCATCAATCACTCCTAGTGTTGGGCGAACAGTGTTCGCCACTGTTCGGGTTCTGCAGAACATCACCCTGTTCGGGTGATGTTCGAGTTCGGCCGAACACCTGACGGTGCTCGGCCAAACCGTTCGGCCATATGGCCGAACTAAGAGCGCATGGCCGAACGTTCCCCGAACGTTCGGCTAGCGCTGTGATTGGCCGAACGGGTCACGTGGTTCGGACCCGAACGCGCTCTGATTGGCCGAACTGTCACGTGGTTCGGGTAAATAAATACCCGAACCACGTCATATCTCCGCCATTTGTCTGTGGGTTTAGCTTTGGGTAGGCAGGCAGGGTAGTTCGCGCTCCAGCCACGCTAGCCAGGGTCCCCCCCAGTCATTGTGTGTCGCTGCTGGGAATAGTAGTACACCGCTCGCTCAGCATTCTGTTTACTGCCACTCTGTGTACCTCGCTCAGCCACACTATATAGCATTCTGTTTACTGCCACTCTGTGTCTGCTGGGAATAGTAGTACACCGCTTGCACAGCCACACTATATAGCATTCTGTTTACTGCCACTCTGTGTACCTCGCTCAGCCACACTATATAGCATTCTGTTTACTGCCACTCTGTGTCTGCTGGGAATAGTGGTACACCGCTCGCTCAGCCACACTATATAGCATTCTGTTCACTGTTCTGTGTCTGCTTGGAATAGTGGTACACCGCTCGTTCAGCCACACTATATAGCATTCTGTGTACTGTTCTGTGTCTGCTGGGAACAGTAGTACACCGCTCGTTCAGCCACACTATATAGCATTCTGTGTACTGTTCTGTGTCTGCTGGGAACAGTAGTACACCGCTCGCTCAGCCACACTATATAGCATTCTGTTCACTGTTCTGTGTCTGCTGGGAATAGTGGTACACCGCTCGCTCAGCCACACTATATAGCATTCTGTTCACTGTTCTGTGTCTGCTGGGAATAGTGGTACACCGCTCGCTCAGCCACACTATATAGCATTCTGTTTACTGTTCTGTGTCTGCTGGGAATAGTGGTACACCGCTCGCTCATCCACACTATATAGCATTCTGTTCACTGTTCTGTGTCTGCTGGGAATAGTGGTACACCGCTCGCTCAGCCACACTATATAGCATTCTGTTCACTGTTCTGTGTCTGCTGGGAATAGTGGTACACCGCTCGCTCAGCCACACTATATAGCATTCTGTTTACTGCCACTCTGTGTACCTCGCTCAGCCACACTATATAGCATTCTGTTTACTGCCACTCTGTGTCTGCTGGGAATAGTGGTACACCGCTCGCTCAGCCACACTATATAGCATTCTGTTCACTGTTCTGTGTCTGCTTGGAATAGTGGTACACCGCTCGCTCAGCCACACTATATAGCATTCTGTTTACTGTTCTGTGTCTGCTGGGAATAGTGGTACACCGCTCGCTCAGCCACACTATATAGCATTCTGTTCACTGTTCTGTGTCTGCTGGGAATAGTGGTACACCGCTCGCTCAGCCACACTATATAGCATTCTGTTTACTGTTCTGTGTCTGCTGGGAACAGTAGTACACCGCTCGCTCAGCCAGAGTATATAGCATTGTGTTTACTGCCACTCTGTGTACACCGCTCAGCCAGACTATATACCATTGTTTACTGACACTCTGTGTACACCACTCAGCCACACTATATACCATTGTTTACTGACACTCTGTGTACACCGCTCAGCCAGACTATATACCATTGTTTACTGCCACTCTGATTCTGCTGGGAACAGTAGTACACCGCTCGCTCAGCCAGACTATATACCATTGTTTACTGACACTCTGTGTACACCGCTCAGCCAGACTATATACCATTGTTTACTGACACTCTGTGTACACCACTCAGCCACACTATATACCATTGTTTACTGACACTCTGTGTACACCGCTCAGCCAGACTATATACCATTGTTTACTGCCACTCTGATTCTGCTGGGAACAGTAGTACACCGCTCGCTCAGCCAGACTATATACCATTGTTTACTGACACTATATAGCAGACTATATAGCATTGTGTGTACACCGCTCAGCCAGACTATATACCATTGTTTACTGACACTCTGTGTACACCGCTCAGCCAGACTATATACCATTGTTTACTGCCACTCTGATTCTGCTGGGAACAGTAGTACACCGCTCGCTCAGCCAGACTATATACCATTGTTTACTGACACTCTATGTACACCGCTCAGCCAGACTATATACCATTGTTTACTGCCACTCTGATTCTGCTGGGAACAGTAGTACACCGCTCGCTCAGCCAGACTATATACCATTGTTTACTGACACTCTATGTACACCGCTCAGCCAGACTATATACCATTGTTTACTGCCACTCTGATTCTGCTGGGAACAGTAGTACACCGCTCGCTCAGCCAGACTATATACCATTGTTTACTGACACTCTATGTACACCGCTCAGCCAGACTATATACCATTGTTTACTGCCACTCTGATTCTGCTGGGAACAGTAGTACACCGCTCGCTCAGCCAGACTATATAGCATTGTGTTTACTGCCACTCTGTGTACACCGCTCAGCCACACTATATAGCATTGCGTACTCTGCCAGTCAGTGTGTATATTGCTGGGATCAGTAATACTCCACTCACCGTCAACCACTATATGAGCTCAACATGAGTTCCCCAGAGACCTCCGCTGTGAGCAGCACTCCCAACAACAGCAACAGCCAACGCCCCACGCAAGCTATAACATCCACCCCAGCAGCCAGTGGTCAGCAGCAGCCCTCCCCGGAGGAGAACGTTGTGTCCATCAGTCCGTCGCCAGAGCGATTAATGAGGGCTGCCATTGAGGAGATGATGGGGCCTGATGTGGAGGAGGAGGTCTGGCTCAGGCCAGCATCCCAAGTTAATGTTGAGGACGATGAGGGGTCTGTGTCTGGGGATGTTGGGGTGGCAGAGGTGGTGGGTGGGTCAGACTCAGGAGAAGAGTTGTATGATGAGGATGATGATCGGGACCATCTGTATGTGCCTCAGAGTCCGACCCCGGAAAACATGTTGTATCGTGTGTTTAGGTACTAAAATCTGCGTTCCCTCCCAGTAGTGTTGGGCGAACAGTGTTTGCCACTGTTCGGGTTCTGCAGAACATCACCCTGTTCGGGGTGACTATATAGCAGACTATATAGCATTGTGTTTAATGCCACTCTGTGTACACGGCTCAGCCACACTATATAGCATTGTGTTTACTTCCACTCTGTGTCTGCTGGGAACAGTAGTACACCGCTCACCCGCCACTGTATAGCATTGTGCTCTGTGTCACTGCTGACAATAGTGGTACACCGCTCACCCACCACTGTATAGCATTTCTGTACTGCCACTGTACTGCTGCCAGTCAGCGTGTACTTTAAGGATAAGTGAAATGAGGAAGAAATCCGGTGAAAGAGGGAGGGGCAAGGGAAGAGGTGTTTCCCCTGACGGTTCACGTACAGGCCACAGGGGAGCACCCAAGAAAACCCACTCAATACTGCCCATGTTGTCCAGGACAACAACCCTCACAGATCCAAAAGAACAGGACCAGATAATTACTTGGATGACCTCTCAAGCGTCCAGCAGTGGGTTAAGCAGCACCAGCACATCACGCACGAGGTCCGAGTCCTCAGCCAGTTAAAGTCTGGGCTTTCTTTGAAGACTGCACTGAGGATGTTACCATGGCGATTTGCAAGGTGTGCAAGACCCGCCTGAGCAGGGGGAAAAGTATTAACAACCTCTCCACCACCAGCATGAGCCGCCACATTCTATCCAAACATCCCACTCTGTGGGCAAACGCGGCAGGACAGGGTACCACCAGCAACACTGCCTCCCTTGGGTTCACCAGACTCACCACCAGACCCGCCTCAGCAGCAGCAGTAGCCCAGCCATTGCGTGGTTCACAACATTCACAAACATCAGACGATGCTGACACTGTCACTTTCCGGACTAGTGCTCTTGAGGTCTCCCAGTGTTCATCAAACACAACAACCAACAGCCCTTCGGTGTGCAGCGCTACGGTTGAGTTGTCTGTTTCTGAGATGTTTGAGCACAAGAGGAAATTGCCAGCAAATGACCCCCGGGCCGTGGCAGTAACAGCCAGCCAGCATAGCCAAGCTTCTGGCCTGCGAAATGCTGCCATATCGAGTGGTGGAGACAAACAGCTTCAAGGGCATGATGTCAGTGGCCATCCCACGTTACGTGGTTCCCAGCCGCTACCACTTTGCGCGCTCTGCAGTGCCTGAGTTGCATGAGCACGTGGTCAGCTAAATAACCCGAAGCTTGAAGAATGCCGTTGCCTGCAAGGTTCACCTCACCACTGACACCTGGACGAGTGCGTTCGGCCAGGGTCGATACATCTCCCTTACCGCGCACTGGGTGAACCTTGTGGAGCCTGGCAGCGATTCCTCACCTGCTACGGCGCGGGTGTTGCCCACGCCGCAAACAGCTGGATAACAACAGCAGCACCTACCTCTCTGACTCCTTCTCCTCCAACGCATCTCAAAGCTGTACCTCATCCGGAAATGCTAACCCAGCACCAGCAGCAGTAGGATCGTGGAAGCAGTGCAGCACAGCTGTTGGCATGCGTCAGCAAGCGTTGCTGAAGCTGATCTGCCTTGGGGATAAGCAGCACACAGGGGAGGAAATTTGGAGGGGAATAAAGGAACAGACGGATTTGTGGCTGGCACCGCTGGACCTGAAACCGGGCATGAAGCTAGACACCTGGCACGAACTGGCAATGTACGCAATAGAGGTGCTGGCTTGCCCGGCAGCCAGCGTTATGTCGGAACGCTGTTTCAGTGCTGCCGGAGGCATCATCACAGATCGGCGTATCCGCCTCTCCACAGAAAATGCAGACCGTCTGACTCAAATTAAAATGAATCAATCCTGGATTGGAAACGACTACGCAACACTCCTGGACCCCAACCAAGTAACATGACCGATGAACATCTGGGATGGTTTAGCGTTTCCGGTCCCTGTTTATTGAACCTCTCATCTGTATTACATTTATGACTGCATGGCGGCAAAAAGCATTGCTGCTATATCCGCACGCTTTTTGTCCTCATGCAAGGCCTGGGTTGTTGTGTCTCACAAAGCGTGGCCTTCTCCTCCTGCGCCTCCTCCTGTTCCATCACGTGTGCTGCTGCTGCTGCTGGGTTACCGTTGCCGCGTGGTCCCTGTTTATTGAACCTCTTATCTTTATTACATTTATGACTACATGGCGGTACAAAGCATGCTATCCGCACGCTTTTTGTCCTCATGCAAGGCCTGGGTTGTTGTGTCTCACAAAGCGTGGCCTTCTCCTCCTGCGCCTCCTCCTGTTCCATCACGTGTGCTGCTGCTGCTGCTGCTGGGTTACCGTTGCCGCGTGGTCCCTGTTTATTGAACCTCTTATCTTTATTACATTTATGACTACATGGCGGTACAAAGCATGCTATCCGCACGCTTTTTGTCCTCATGCAAGGCCTGGGTTGTTGTGTCTCACAAAGCGTGGCCTTCTCCTCCTGCGCCTCCTCCTGTTCCATCACGTGTGCTGCTGCTGCTGCTGCTGCTGGGTTAGCGTTGCCGCGTGGTCCCTGTTTATTGAACCTCTTATCTTTATTACATTTATGACTACATGGCGGTACAAAGCATGCTATCCGCACGCTTTTTGTCCTCATGCAAGGCCTGGGTTGTTGTGTCTCACAAAGCGTGGCCTTCTCCTCCTGCGCCTCCTCCTGTTCCATCACGTGTGCTGCTGCTGGGTTAGCGTTGCCGCGTGGTCCCTGTTTATTGAACCACTTATCTTTATTACATTTATGACTGCATGGTGGTACAAAGCATGCTATCCGCACGCTTCTTGTCCTCATGCAAGGCCTGGGTTGTTGTGTCTCAAAGCGTGGCCTTCTCCTCCTGCGCCACCCTCCTCCTGTTCCATCACGTGTGCTGCTGCTGGGTTAGCATTACCGGTCCCTTTTCCTGGAACCTCTTATATGTATTACATTTATGACTGCATGCCGACAAAAAGCATGTTACCTGTGCAAAGAAAACAGACATTTCCCGCATTTAAAAGACAGTTTTCCCTTTGAAACTTTAAAATCGATTTTCTCAAAAACTATAAGCTCTTTTTGCTAAATTTTTTTTTTCCTCTTGTACCCACTCCCAAGGTGCACATACCCTGTAAATTTGGGGTATGTAGCATATAAGGAGGCTTTACAAAGCACAAAAGTTCGGGTCCCCATTGACTTCCATTATGTTCGGAGTTCGGGTCGAACACCCGAACATCGCGGCCATGTTCGGCCTGTTCGGCCCGAACCCGAACATCTAGATGTTCGCCCAACACTAATCACTCCCTGTCACTATCTAGGGACGCTATCCCCTAGGTTAGGTCCCTAACTGCCCCCTAGGGTCCCCTGATCACCCCCCCTACCCTCAGATCCCCCCCAGACCCCCCTCCCAGACCACCCCCCTGTATGCTGTATACAGCTATATAGCTGCCTTATCCACTGATCACCTGTCTATCACCCATCTATCACCTGTCTATCACCCCTTGTCACCACCACCCATCAGTGCAGACCCTAAACTGTCCCTTGGGGGCACCTGATCACCCACCCAGACCCTCAGATTGCCCTCAGACCCCCCCTCCTGATAACCTCCCCAGTGCATTGTTTACATCTATTCTCCCCTGTAATCACTCACTGATCTCCCATCGGTCACCCCCTGTGTCTGCCACCCATCAGATCAGGACCCAATCTGCCCCGTGCGGGCACCTAATCAACCCCCCATAACCCTCAGATCGCCCTCAGAATCCCCCCCCCCCCCAATCACCTTCCACGTGCATTGTAGTTGATTGTGCTGTAATTGTATTTCATTGTGCTGACATTCAGTTTGATTGTGCTGTCATTGTATTTGATTGTCCCGTGATTGGCTTTGATTGTCCCGTGATTGCCCTGTGATTGGCCTGTGATTGGCTTTGATTGTCCCGTGATCGGCTTTGATTGTGCCGTGATTGCCCTGTGATTGGCCTGTGATTGGCTTTGATTGTCCCGTGATCGGCTTTGATTGTGCCGTGATTGGTTTGATTGGCCTGTGATTGGCTGTGATTGGCCTGTGATCGGCTTTGATTGTGCAGTGATTGGTTTGATTGCCCTGTGATTGGCTTTGATTGGCCTGTGATTGGCTTTGATTGTGCCGTGATTGGTTTGATTGCCCTGTGATTGGCTTTGATTGTCCCGTGATTGGCTTCGATTGTCCCGTGAATTGAGTGCCCTGTGATTGGCCTGCGATTGCCCTGTGATTGCCTTTGATTGTCCTGTGATTGTTTCTGATTGCCTCTGATTCCTCACTCGCCACCACCCCCCTGTCACTATCCTAGTGATCTAAAAACAGTGATCAGTGAAAACTGTCACTTTTTTAGTATCACTAGTGTTAGCAGTTAGGCCAGTTAGCTAGGCCCCTTTGTGTCAGTTAGTGCTCAGCCCACTGCACCACAGTCACTAATTAGCGTCATCACTGTCGCTAATCAACATTGGTACTATATAGTATCTGTAAGTGATCATTACTGATCGCAGTCAGATCTATTAGGGTCACTAGGATCCACACAAAAAACGCAGTGTTTGCCCGATCAGGCCTGATCGTTCGCCTGCACTTGCGTTCAGCCCGCCCCACCGCAGTGACAGAATTTTTTTTCTGATCACTGCAAAAAACACTGTACAATAGCTGTGGCACTGTAAACCTCAGTTTTGATTTATTTTTTTATCAAAACTCAGTGACCACAGCTTTCTACCTCTCAAATACTCCCTTTTGCTAGGTAGGTGCTCTTTTTTTCCTGGGTAGTCTCAGAGGAATACCCCCTAAATTTAGCAGACCACCATGGCAAGAAAGGGGTATTCCGATGATGAGGTTCTCAGGTACATGGCCCAGTCGGATGAGGACGATTGGGACGCCTCATTCGACGAATCTTCCGGGTCAGAGTTTGAACCTGAATTGAGCAGTGGCTCACTGACCGATAGTGATGACGAGGTTGAGGTCCCGGCTAAAGCCAGGCGTACCACACCCCATGTTGTTGGACCGCAGGTGGCGCAGGATCGGCCTCAAGGGCAGCAGAGTGGTGTTCGTGCTGGTCTGAGATTTTATGGTGGGGCAGGCACCAGCAGCACAACATCTCCTGGACCTAGCACCAGTACTTCCGTAGACCCTGGTGAAGTGGCGAGCACCAGCATGGAAGTTGAAACTGGTTCGGTGGCACGTGCAGTAAGATCCCAGTCGCAGCCACCAAGAAGACGGGCCCGTACTACCCCTAGTTTACCAGAGGTGCTGGCAAACCCAAATTGGCAATCCCCTGATTCCGCCGCACCCGTACTTCCCCCTTTCACCGCCCAGTCTGGAGTCCAGGTGGAGACAGATAATCTAGGATCGGCCCTAGACTTTTTCTATCTGTTCTTCACCCAGGATCTCTTAGACTTAATTGTGGCAGAGACCAACCGTAAGGCCACACAATATATAACCGCCAATCCGGAAAAGTTCCTTGCCCAGCCTTTTCGGTGGAAACCAGTCCAAGTTTCCGAAATGAAATTTTTTTCGGGCCTTCTCCTTCACACGGGACTAGTAAAGCAGAATGTGTTGCGGTCTTATTGGTCTACGGACCCAGCATATCATGTTCCCCTGTACTCTGCTGCCATGTCCAGGACACGATTTGAGAACATCCTGCGCTTCCTGCACTTCAATAACAACGAAACCTGTCATCGAAGTGACCACTCTGCTTTTGACCGGCTCCACAAAATTCGACCCCTCATAGACCACCTGTCATCCAGATTTGCAGATGCTTATACCCCTGACCAGGACATATGCGTAGACGAGTCCCTCATATGCTTTACCGGGCGCCTTCGCATCAAACAGTACATCCCAAGCAAGCGCGCCCGGTATGGGGTGAAACTTTATAAGCTCTGTGAAAGGGCCACAGGCTATACATCTTATTTTAGGGTCTATGAGGGAAAAGACTCAAAATTGGAGCCAGTCGGATGCCCTGACTACCTGGGGAGCAGTGGAAAGGTTGTGTGGGACTTGGTGTCACCCTTGTTCCAGAAAGGGTACCATCTTTTTGTGGACAATTATTACACAAGTGTGGCCCTCTTTCAGCACTTAAAAATCGAAAAAATCCGATGCTGTGGCACCGTGCGGCCTAGTCGCCGGGGCTTCCCCCAACGGCTCATTACCACCAGACTTGAACGGGGGCAGAGGGCCGCCTTGTGTGCTGACGACCTGCTCGCGGTGAAATGGAAGGACAAGAGGGAGGTTTACTTCCTGTCCACCATTCACGCAGACACGACAGTTGAAATTCAACGACGAACTCCGGTCATTGAAAAACCCCTTGTCGTCCATGAGTATAATACTAACATGGGAGGGGTGGATTTCAATGACCAGAGGTTAGCGCCCTATTTAGTTGCCCGAAAAACAAGACGCTGGTATAAAAAAGTGTCTTTTTACCTCATTCAATTGGCAATTTACAACAGCTTTGTTCTCTACAGTAAGGCTGGGAGAACTGGATCGTTTATTCAATTTAATAAACAGATCGTGATGGAACTCCTGTATCCAGGAGGTGCCGTGGCCCAACCCCAAGATGCAACTAGCCGGCTGCATGGAAGGCATTACGCCTATCCAATTCCGAGTACCCCAGGTCAACGAATCCGAAGAAAACGCTGTCGTGTCTGCAGCAGGGCTGGAATAAGGCGTGACACCACTGTTTATTGTCCCACCTGTCCTGACCAGCCTGGCCTATGCCTAGGGGAGTGTTTTGAGAGGTACCACGAGCAGGTACACTATTAGAGAGTAGGGAACTGGAACTCCACACACAGCGGTAGGCACACAAGGGTCTCTCAGTGCTATTTCACACTGCTGCGATGCGTTAGGGCAAAATGCCTAGCAAAAGTCACACTTTGCGGTCCCCCCCTACGCCGGAAGTGCTTGACTTAACGCTAGTGCATGCCTACGTTACTGCGTGGCTTCTGTGGCAATATCGATCGGCCCAGAAGTCATGTTGGTCTATGGCGACGCAGTTCATTACTAGGCCGAATGCTACTCTTGTGGTATTGCCTGAAGTTCTGTTTTGGACGATACGGTTCGGCGGGCTCGACCCACCGGATATGTCAATATGCAGTGTGAAACCAAACATCGGGTTTCCAGAGACCCTAATACACAGGGCTGCCAGAAACCTCTCCTTTCACTTGGGACAAATTACGTAATGTACTTCGCCACAACTCTGTGCGATTTGCACTTCGCACATTGTTCCATGGGGGAGGAGAGGTTTGTCCTCGGGAGGTAAGTTAAAAAAAAACATAAAAAAACAAAAAAACAGGTAAGCAAAGAAGTTAATGTTTGGTTTGCAATGTTAAGTTTTTTATTAAAAAAGTTCAAAGTTTATTAATGTTAATGAAGTAATTGCTTTGCTGCTTGCTTGTTTTTTGGGTTTTTTTGTATTTTTTTTTCTCTTTTTCCATCCAATAACCTTCCAGGTGGACCGAGCGAACGACTAACCAGCTGCAGCACTGATGGTGCATCCTGACAGAACATTGCGCGTCTGTCAGCTTACACACAAGTCGGTGCATGCAGTGCTGCAGGACGAGATTTCTCCTCCGCAGTCAAAAAGATACGTTTGCCGAGGCATATGGGCTGAGGAGTGGTGTTGGGGTTTCATATGCTTTGGCAAACACTTTGTATCAAAAAAGAACTCTGGCAATGATTTGTTCATCCACATCGATCGGTGTGAATGGATAAATCAGGTTTGCCAGGGCATACGAGCTGGTGGGTTTGGATTTTTGGGGCGGCAGCTCCTATGTCCTGGCAGACGCCTTCCCCTCTTTATTTTTTTCAAATTTTTTTGGCAGATATTTTTTCATCCACATTGATTGATTGATTGATTGTTTGACGTTCATTTTTCCTTTCAGCCCAGAGTGCATTACCCTTATGCCCAATATAAGGCGTATAGCAGAAACTCCTAATACTGGCCATACATGTAATGATTGCAGAGACCCTAAAATGCCAGGACAGACCCCACGAATGATGCCATTTTGGAAAGAGGACACCCCAAAGTATTCCGTTAGGTGCATGGTGAGTTCATAGAATATTTTATTTTTTGTCACAAGTTAGCAGAAATTGTGTTTTTTTTTTTTTTTCACAAAATGTCATTTTCCGCTAACTTGTGACAAAAAATAAAATTTTCTGTGAACTCACCATGGCCCTCATGGAATACCTTAGCGTGTATTCTTTCCAAAATTGGGTCATTTGTGGGGTTTGTTAACTGTTCTGGCAAGTGGGGGGGGTGCTAAATTGTAAGCATCCCTGTAAAGCCTGAAGGTGCTCATTGGACTTTGGGCCCCTTAGCGCAGTTAGGGTGCACAAAAGTGCCACACATGTGGTACCACCGTACTCAGGAGAAGTAGTATAATGTGTTTTGGGGTGTATTTTTACACATACCCATGCTGGGTGGGAGAAATATCTCTGTAAATGGACAATTGTGTGTAAAAAAATCAAAAGATTGTCATTTACAGAGATATTTCTCCCACCCAGCATGGGTATGTGTAAAAATACACCCCAAAACACATTATACTACTTCTCCTGAGTACGGCGATACCACATGTGTGGCACTTTTTTGCACCCTAACTGCGCTAAGAGGCCCAAAGTCCAATGAGTACCTTTAGGATTTCACAGGTCATTTTGAGAAATTTCATTTCAAGACTACTCCTCACAGGTTAAGGGCCCCTAAAATGCCAGGACAGTATAGGAACCCCACAAATGACCCCATTTTAGAAATTAGACACCCCAAGGTATTCCGTTAGGAGTACGGTGAGTTCATAGAAGATTTTATTTTTTGTCACAAGTTAGCGGAAATTGCTTTTTATTAGATTTTTTCACAAAGTGTCATTTTCCGCTAACTTGTGACAAAAAATAAAATCTTCTATGAACTCACCGTACTACTAACGGAATACCTTGGGGTGTCTTCTTTCTAAAATGGGGTCATTTGTGGGGTTCCTATACTGTCCTGGCATTTTAGGGGCCCTAAACCGTGAGGAGTAGTCTTGAAATGAAATTTCTCAAAATGACCTGTGAAATCCTAAAGGTGCTCATTGGACGTTGGGCCCCTTAACGCAGTTAGGGTGCAAAAAAGTGCCACACATGTGGTATCACCGTACTCAGGAGAAGTATTATAATGTGTTTTGGGGTGTATTTTTACACATACCCATGCTGGGTGGGAGAAATATCTCTGTAAATGACAATCTTTTGCTTTTTTTACACACAATTGTCCATTTACAGAGATATTTCTCCCACCCAGCATGGGTATGTGTAAAATACACCCCAAAACACATTATACTACTTCTCCTGAGTACGGCGATACCACATGTGTGGCACTTTTTTGCACCCTAACTGCGCTAAGAGGCCCAAAGTCCAATGAGTATCTTTAGGATTTCACAAGTCATTTTGAGAAATTTTATTTCAAGACTACTCCTCACGGTTTAGGGCCCCTAAAATGCCAGGACAGTATAGGAACCCCACAAATGACCCCATTTTAGAAAGAAGCCACCCCAAGGTATTCCGTTAGGAGTACGGTGAGTTCATAGAAGATTTTATTTTTTGTCACAAGTTAGCGGAAAATGACACTTTGTGAAAAAAACTAATAAAAAGCAATTTCCGTTAACTTGTGACAAAAAATAAAATCTTCTATGAACTCACTGTACTCCTAACGGAATACCTTTGGGTGTCTTCTTTCTAAAATGGGGTCATTTGTGGGGTTCCTATACTGTCCTGGCATTTTAGGGGCCCTAAACCGTGAGGAGTAGTCTTGAAATGAAATTTCTCAAAATGACCCGTGAAATCCTAAAGGTACTCATTGGACTTTGGGCCCCTTAGCGCAGTTAGGGTGCAAAAAAGTGCCACACATGTGGTATCACCGTACTCAGGAGAAGTAGTATAATGTGTTTTGGGGTGTATTTGTACACATACCCATGCTGAGTGGGAGAAAGCTCTCTGTAAATGGACAATTGTGTGTAAAAAAAATCAAAAGATTGTCATTTACAGAGATATTTCTCCCACCCAGCATGGGTATGTGTAAAAATACACCCCAAAACACATTATACTACTTCTCCTGAGTACGGCAATACCACATGTGTGACCCCTTTTTGCAGCCTAGGTGCACTAAGGGGCCCAACGTCCAATGAGCACCTTTAGGCTTTACAGGGGTGCTTACAATTTAGCACCCCCCAAAATGCCAGGACAGTAAATACACCCCACAAATGACCCCATTTTGGAAAGTAGACACTTCAAGGTATTCAGAGAGGGCTATGGTGAGTCCGTGGCAGATTTCATTTTTTTTTTTGTCACAAGTTAGCAGAAATTGAATTTTTTATTTTTTATTTTTTTTTGTCTCAAAGTGTCATTTTCCGCTAACTTGTGACAAAAAATACAATCTTCTATGAACTCACCATGCCTCTCAATGAATACTTTGGGATGTCTTCTTTCCAAAATGGGGTAATTTGGGGGGTATTTATACTATCCTGGAATTTTAGCACCTCATGAAACATGACAGGTGGGCGGAAAAGTCAGAGATGCTGGAAAATGGGAAAATTCACTTTTGGCACCATAGTTTATAAACGCTATAACTTTTACCCAATCCAATAAATATACACTGAATGGTTTTTTTTTTTTATCAAAAACATGTTTGTCCACATTTTTCGTGCTGCATGTATACAGAAATTTTACTTTATTTGAAAAATGTCAGCACAGAAAGTTAAAAAAAATTATTTTTTTGCCAAAATTCATGTCTTTTTTGATGAATATAATAAAAACTAAAACTCGCAGCAGCAATCAAATAGCAGCAAAAGAAAGCTGTATTAGTGACAAGAAAAGGAGGTAAAATTCCTTTAGGTGGTAGGTTGTATGACTGAGCAATAAACCGTGAAAGGTGCAGTGGTCTGAATGGAGAAAAAGGCTCTGGTCCTTAAGGGGCGAAAAGACTTTGGTCCTCAAGTGGTTAAATATAACATAATCTGCCTAGTAACAGCTCAGTCATGACTGCTGACAACTTCTTGTAACCATAGATCTAATGTGAATTTTGGTGCGAAAATCCACATTGCCTATACAAAGCATTGTACGCGAATCATACGCGATGTCCCAAAAAATGATATAGGACCTCAGTTTTTTTTCAAGCGTACAAATGCGTATGAAACTTTGCATTGAATGGAAACAGCCCCATTCACTACCATTAGTTGCAAAATCAATGCAAATTTTCTGAGAGAAAAATCTGAGACAAAACGCACTAGTGGAAACCAGGCATAAAAGTATGGGGCTGAAAGGTACAGTTGTGTATCAGCTGCATATACAGGAAGTGGTATGGAAAAAACAATTAGTTAATTAAGTTGCTAAGGCATGTTGTTTGAAAAGAGGAGGGGGCCAAGGGCAGGACACTGAGGTTCCCCTACAGATAAAGCGTGTGGAGAAGAGATTTGATACGAGTAAGAGAATGTGAAAGACCTTCCAAAGATATAGAAATATATTCAGGAGAATGTGAGGCCCTTTAGGCCCATAGATTAAAATATCTGTAGGAGTAAGGTGTGGTCAACTGTATTAGGGCCCGTTTCCACTAGTGCGGTGCGAATAGCTGGGATTCCACCGCTGACAAAATCGCATGCGGATGCGATTCCGCATGTGATTTTTGCCGCGATTTCGCATGCGATTTCGCATAGGCAGGCTATGAGCGATTTTAACCATGTCACTGCCTGGTTCAATTTGCATTAGTTTTCGTGCGAATTCGCATGCGAAATCGCGGCAAAAAACGCATGTGCGTTTTCCCTATTAAATACATAGCCTGCGAATCGCCTGCATTCCTCACGCAGGCGAATTCTGCAGGCCCTACCGTGCAGAAAAATCCTGCACAGAAAAACGCACCAAAAAACTGACAAGTGGAAACAGTCTCATCCACTTGTATTGGTTATGCGAATCCGCATGCAGACAACGCATGCGGATTCGCTCTAGTGGAAACGGGCCCTTAAATGCAAAGGATAGATCAAGAAGGATGAGCAATAATTGCTAATGTTGTTGTCATTTTTAGTAATATCATTTTCATGTTTTAATTAGAGATGGCACAAACCTCCGATTTTAGGTTCACGAACCTTCGCTAAAAGTTTGATTCGAGCAAACTTTCACGAAACGCAATAGACTTCAATGGGGAGGCAAACTTTGAAAACTAGAAACACTTATGCTGGCCACAAAAGTGATGGAAAAGATGTTTCAATGGGTCTAACACCTGGAGGGGGCATGGCGGAGTGGGATAGATGCCAAAAGTCCCCGGGAAAAATCTGGATTTGACGCAAAGCAGCGTTTTAAGGGCAGAAATCACATTGAATGCTAAATTGGAGGCCTAAAGTGCTTGAAAACATCTTGCATGTGTACACATCAATCAGGGAGTGTAATTAGAGTACTGCTTCACACTGACACACCAAACTCACTGTGTAGCACACCGCAAACAGCTGTTTGTGTAGTGACGGCCGTGCTGGACTGGTGCGCACCATGCCGAGATTGCTCTTCCTCAGTGATGTCGGGTAATGTCTGACTGCCTTATCAAATTTTGATGGTATTTGGAAAAGGGGTATCCGAGCAGCACTGGCTTCCATATTTAATAATGTGTAAACAATTCCAGTTGCCTTGTGTCCTGCTGACCTTTCTGGCTGGAGGATCAGCCGGAGCGTCAGCCAAGGTGCATTCATTCTTTGGGACTAAAATCTCTGGCTTCAATTCAGTACTTCCGGATCACTGTGATAGGCTCACAGTGATCAGGAGGTCAGAACCCAATGAAAATATCTCCTGATACCTGACTGTATGAAACTGTGCCTACAAGGATTAGGGGTGCTAATTCAGATTCCGCACAACTGATTTCTGCATTTCTGATCGAAAACACAAAGTTCTGGTCAGAATTCAGAAAAAAGGAAAATGGTATTCAGCGGAAATCCAATTTACCATAACTTACCAGAACTCAGACGCATGGGAACAATCAGAGAATGCAGACTTTTTCTGCTAAATTTTAATTTCAGACCAATCACAAGACATTCTCTGATGACTAATAAAAATGACTAATAAAATATGCCTTGAAAATCATTAATTGGAAAAATGGAAAATCGGAAATTAAACAAATCGGGAAAAATGAAAACCAGAAAATTGGAAATTACCATCCCTAATGGGGATGCACGATTGCGTCCTGTATGCGGGAGCAAAGTGTTAAAACTATGCTGCATTGGGCTTAGGCAGCCACAAGTGTGGTGTAGTTTTAACCGTTGGAGGTCCCAAACCTGTTAAAAAGAACATAAATTTGTCAGAATCCTTGTCTCACTCATTTCAAGTATGCTTTAAAACCAGTTAGGGACCATATGTTTAAACCCCTTAGTGACCAGGCTATTTTTTACAATTCAGTGCTTTACAGCTTTAATAGCTTGCTGCAGAGCCATACAACTTAGCACACAGATGGATCCCCCCCTTTCTGCCCACCAACAGAGCTTTCTGTTGGTGGGCTCTGATCGCTGGTGCAGGTTTTTTATTTATTTATTTATTTTTTAAATAAAATAGTGTATTTTTTATTTATTTTTCCCACTCCCTGACAGCCAATCACCTGGATCATCTCTCATAGACATCAGCCTATGAGAGCAATCCTTTGTTTTTTCCCTCCAGGGGACAGCTGAGTGACACGGCTGTCCCCAGTACATTGCTGCAGTAGATTGCAGCACTGTACAAAGGACAGAAACATCTGTTTCTTTTTTTTTTCAGTCTGTTAGAGGTGATCACCACTGGCACACTGCTGACGGGTGTGCATCGGCACCTGCGATCCCCTGCAAAACCCCATCCCGGGATTTGACGCCTTTCAGCGTTAGCTAGTCCTGGGGCTGCCGCCTTCCCGACGCCTATCGGTGTTAGGCGGTCGGGAAGGGGTTAAGGGATCACAGTACGACTATTGTATACAACTATAGGAATTACCATGTTTTTCAAAATGAAATCATTGTTTGATTGATGCAAAATTTGATTCATATGAATTAAAGGGAACCAGAGACGCCGGAATCTCTAAAAAGAAAAAAAGATTTTATACATACCTAGGGCTTCTTCCAGCCCCATAAGCCTGCATCGCTCCCACGCCGCCATCCTCCGCTTCCTGGATCGCCGGTACCGGGTCCCGTCACTTCCGGCGGACGCGTCCAAATGTCCTCATGAGCAGGAGCTCCCTCCATACCCTTACGCGTGCGGCTGCGCAGTATGCAGCTGCACTCGTACGGGTATGCCGGGAGCCCCTGTGATGCAGACAATTGTCCGCGTGCTGCCGCCGACTGGCCGAAACTACGGGACCCGGTACCGCCAGATACAGGAAGCAGAGGAGGGCGGCGTGGGAGCGATCCGTGCGTATGGGGCTGGAGGAAGCCCCAGGTATGTATAAAATCTTCTTTCTGGGGCCTCTGGTTCCCTTTAAACCCTGGTGTAAATGGAAAAGACGCTGTACAACATGAGCTTTGTAGGCACTTAGGTGTTAAATCCGTTTACCTGTAGAAATAGCAAATCCTATTCTCTGCACTATGCCTTCAGAACTGTTTGTACCACTTGTATTCAGGAAGAAAAACAAATGTTCCGTTCTTATGCTACAAAAATTCAGCGGAAGCCAATATATCATTTTATTCTTTCTCTTCCTTCTGCTTCATGCATTTCATTACATTCCCTCAAGAAAACGAATGTACAATGTATTGGGTAGTTAAAGAGCAATGTGACTGTTACATTAGCCGTATGTTTAATTACACAACTGAACATTTGTTTTAGAATTTTCAAATTGAATAAAAGATTAAAAAAAGCAAATGGAGTTATGTTTCTAAAATAACAGAGTTATGTTTCTGAAAATATGGAGCAACAGGATGCTTCAGAAAATACAGTGCTTTAAATATTATAGGGTGAGCATGTGTTTCTTTTTTTTATGAAAACAACTAAAACTACACTAACAAAACATATTTTCTTTCTCATGGTAATTGCTTAGGCATTTTCCACAAATATCCACATCTTTCCTTTGACTGATGTTGAACTGTGTTGACAGTTAATGTAACTTAGCAGATACTGCTATCTCTGTACAACTGAGACAAGTGAAAGGAAGACATTCGTTTTTTGTCATTTTTGGGCACAAAAGAGAATTGTTTATAAACATTATTTTCATTAACCGCTTCCCCGCTAAGGGTTTTTCCTCTTAAAGTGGTCTGAAACTCAGACATAACATTCAATAAAATGTGTTTTCCTGCTTTTTATTACTAATACAGTTTTCATATTTGCTTTTGTACATAGGTAATATTGTCTGTTTACAAATTACAAGTTTCCAAAGTGTAGTTTATCTTACCCTGAAAGCTGGCATTGCATTTTATTCAAACTGCTTTTTATTATATATTAACATCTTCTAATGCGCTTTTCTGAACTGTGTGTGTGTCTGAAGCACAAAGAGCTCCTTTCCACTTGTTAGACTGTGTTTACACACATTGTTACATCGTTACATCATTGGAATGTAAACAAAGATACTGTTATCTACAGTTTGGATGCGTATTGAAGCTGAATAGCAGGAAAAATTGCTTTTGTTTCACCATTTCCGTGATGCTTTGCTAAAAAAATTTCTGGGATGGTAGCTTTCAAGCTGTGAGGAATCTTTTAGAGCAAAGTAGAAATGTTGGCTTTCAGACCACTTTAAAGGGACTCCGAGCAGTGCAGAAACTATGGAAAGATGCATATCATTTTAAAGCTCTCATTCTCCTCTTTCCAATGATATATAATCCGCCACCCTACGCCTTTTAGTTTTCACTATTTTCGCGATTGAAATTGCCGCAGCCGCGATTTTGATCGCAAAAATAGAGAAAACTAAACGGCGTAGTGCGACGATTTAGGTGTCGTCAGAAAGAGGAGAAAGAGAGCTTTAAAATGATATCCATCTTTCCATAGTTACATTGTATTACGCAGGGTGACTTTTTCCTAAAGTCAGCAGCTCCATTCTGCTGAATGCAACTTCAATCGCGAAAATAGCAAAAACTAAAAGGCGTAGGGCGGCGGTTTATATATCATTGGAAAGAGGAGAAAGAGAGCTTTAAAATGATATGCATATTTCCATAGTTTCTGCACTGCTCGGAGTCCCTTTAAAAACTGGATACATTTTCACATTTCATGCTCATCCTATTCATTTGCCAATAACTTTACTGCTACTTATCACAGCTAAATGATCTATACATTGGATTTTTCAACACAAATTATGCTTTCTTTGAGTAGTACTTTTTGCTTAGAATTATTTTATTTTATATGCATTTTAAAGTGAAAAATAAGGAAAAAAAAGAAAAAATAATAATTTCCTACTTGTCAGCTATTATAGTTTTTTAAATAAAACGTGCTATGATACATAAAACCCACACATTTGATTTGACTATTTGTCCCAGTTATTAAAACAGTTAAATTATGTCCATAGTACAATTTATGGCGTCAATATTTTATTTGAAAATAAAGGGTTTTTTTTTTGTTGTTGTTGTCCTGTGTTTCTTTATACTATATAAATAATTACATGCCTTTATTTGCAAAAATAACAGTAATATACCCTATTGCTATACATAAATAAAAAAGCTGAGGCCCTATGGTAACTTTTTATGTATTTTTTAATGCTGTTATTTGTTTTTTTTTTACTTTTTTTTTAGACCATTGAGAGCCGATGCATTTTCAAGATGTTTCTTTCTTTTTTTATGTATTTAGTTCTTTAAGCAGTTTATGTTATCAGTTAGTAAGAAAAAATCTAATTTTAATTTCCTGTCCACATGACCACAAATATTGTAATGTGAGTCCCCTTGGCCACTGAAGTGACAAGTTAGAAGTAAGGGACATCAATAATAATGGGATAATGATCAATGTCCTGAAAAAATATATTTTCATTTCTACCAATTAATATTGAATACATTTAACACATTTCTTACCATAAGAAATTATTTAATAAAATGTGTTTTCAAATAACCTGTTACAATGTAGAAAGCAATGCAATTAAAAATATGCAGAGAACACCATGGAGCCATTCTCAATATGTATATGTATGCTAAACTTGGTAATAAACGACATTTTATTGTTAATAGTTTTTTGTTATTTTTATTAATTTACAATTCTTAGCACTGACAAAATAAAATCAGTTTTAAAAAAATTACTATATTCCATATTTTACGTACCATAAGTTGCTGCGGACCATAAGACATACCTAGATTTAGAGGAAAAAATCCAGGGGAAAAAATATGCTAAACTTGGTGCATCCATGATGCAGGGGCGTCTTGTGGATGTTCTCCCCTCAATCCCTCCAATTATCTCCCCCTTGTTCATTTTTGTGTCCTCTGTCCCTCCTGTGTCTCCTCTGTTTCCCTGTGTCCTCCTTTGCCCCATGTCACCCTGTCTCCTTGTCTGTCACCCTGTGTCTCTTTAGTCCCCATGTGTCCTCCTTTGCTCTTCATGTCCTCCTCTGTTCCTGTGTTTTCTCTGTCTCCCTGTGTTTCCTCTGTCCTCCTGTGTAACCTGTCCCCCTGTGTCACCTGTCCTTAATGGCCTCCTTCCTTCAAGTCTCTGCCCTCCTATGTCACCATTCCCTGTGTCACCTGTCCCCCTGTGTCCCCTGTCCCCATGTTGCCTGTCCCCAGTGTCATCCTTCCTCAGGTCTCTGCCCTCCTGTGTCGCCCTTACCCCTGTGATTGTCCCCAATATCCAGCTTCCCCACATCTCTAACATCCTTTTGCCCCATTGCATTCATCCTTATGTGCCCTGTGTCCCCTTAGTGCATATACCCGTTTCTATGAAAGAAGGAGTAATACATACCCAAATGGCTGAAGTCCCATGAATGAGCTGAGAATGTACACATTCACCTCCACTCACCAGGACTTGCTTCAGCCTGATCCAGCACTGTGCAGCCAATCAGGTGTGGCAGCTGCATCACACCCACCCAATCACCACCGCCTGCTATTCTGACTGGAAGCACTTGTTCCGGAGGCGGGACCAAGGCTCCATCATTAAGCCAATGAGATACATACCATTTGGGATACTTACCTTCTTTCATAAATACTGGTATATGCACTGAGGGGACACATGGCACATATGGGTGAATGCAGTGTCGGACTGAGAGGTGGAAAAACTGAGGAAATCCACCTGATGGCCAAGCAGAAACCTGCAGCAAGTCTTCACTGTGAGCAGCAACACCTGATTACTGCTGCTTGGTCAGCAAGTGGATTTCCTCAGGTTTCCCACCTCCCAGTCCAACACTGGGTGAACGCAATTGAGGAAGATACAGAAATGTGGGGAAGCAGGACAATGGGGACACGGGGATTGGTGACACTGGAGGGCAGAGAGACAAGTAAGGAGGACATTGTGGTCAGGGGGGCAGGGGACACGGGGACAGAAGAGATGGGGAGGAGGACACAGGGGGACAGAATTCACCTTTGTGGGTCACCTTTAGACCATAAGATGCAGGGACTTTCCCCCCCACTTTTGGGGGGAGAATAAGTGCATCTTATGGTCCAAAAAATACGGTGGTTTGACAACACCACTAGCAGCACTGATCAGTGGCTGCTTAGTTTTAAAGGTATGCTGTACTTGTTGTTTATTATCCATTACATGCCACACTGACTAGCTTAATATCCATTACAAGCCGCACTAAATAACAGCACAAATCAATGATGATGTCATGATTTACAGCCTATATCTATCTGCACTAACTCTATAGTCCCTGTCTGGTGAACAAAGGACCTGCCTGTCACCTACACTGAAAAGCTGTAAACATTATGAAATTGCTATATCACATTAAGATAACATAGGTAACTACAGTATCTTTTCAGGGAGGAAATACAAAGCTGCAGGTAGTGGCACCAAACAGAAGCAAGGAGCTGAACATGAACAACTAACAAAGGTTAGATGTAGCAGTAGGAGAACAGAGGCGCCAACAGGATAAAAGCGGATAAAAACTTTAAAATTTGCTGGGAGTAAGTGGTGGACTTACCTCCATAAAGCAGACACGAAAGACTGTCTGAATAGTAGCAATCACATTTATTAAATAGTACCCCAAAAAAGTGCAACGCGTTTCACAGGCCCAGCCCGCTTCATCAGGCAATAAACGTGGGGACAAAACAGAATTTCGGCATTAGCAGGTGTAGCGCCTCAGGGGTGGAGGGGTGATCCACCCCCTTTCGCATCTACAGAGAGCGACTTCTTATCCCTGAGTGAGGACAGGTCTAATCTCCTCACCTGCCTATACAGTGGTTGCCTTTGTGGTAACCCATGTTTGTGAGTATAATTTTCTCACGATAACCTTTATTTCATTTATGCGTAACATACTACACTATATTGGGCTCTCGGTTTCTCTACACTTTAAAGGTTAGATGTAGCATGCTCTCACACAATTGGTATACTGATTAGTAGTGAAGGAGGTAAGCGAGGCAGTACTACCATAAAAACCCTTTATTTCCAGCTGGGTAGATACTGTGGCATTAGCAGTGGGGGTGACAGAAAGTTTCTGACAGCCGTTTCGTAATCAGATTTGCCTTGTCCAAAATTTGACTGGAGTGGTTTTAAACTACCATGAAAACCATATTGAATGTCTTATCATGGAGATGGATTTGACTTTGGCCCAAACTGAAACAGCAAAACTATCCAAAATACTGCTAAATGTGACATTGAAATGATTTCCAAAGTTATACAATGATTGTTGTACATTATTTACTTTTCATTGCACAATAACCTAATGCTCTTTGAGGTGACTGTTTTTCTTGCTGTTAATGGACAAAATAATGTCATCTACATATAGAATAAATCATTCTGGATTTTTTGTTTCTTTTTGTGTGTTCAGCATCGTGTTTTCTTTGACTGTTTGCACAGCTGAAAATTGTAGATAGTGAAAGAAGGCATAGGAAAAAAAAATCTGTTTAATCATGAAATTACCTTTTAACCACCCTGGCGTTCTGATTAAATCGCCAGGGTGGCTGCGGGAGGGTTTTTTTTTAAATAAAAAAAAAACTATTTCATGCAGCCAACTGAAAGTTGGCTGCATGAAAGCCCACTAGAGGGCGCTCCGGAGGCGATCTTCCGATCGCCTCCGGCGCCCAGAATAAACAAGGAAGGCCGCAAGGAGCGGCCTTCCTTGTTTTGCTTATATCGTCGCCATAGCGACGAGCGGAGTGACGTCATCGACGTCAGCCGACGTCCTGACGTCAGCCGCCTCCGATCCAGCCCTTAGCGCTGGCCGGAACTTTTTGTTCCGGCTACGCTGGGCTCAGGCGGCTGGGGGGACCCTCTTTCGCCGCTGCTCGCGGCGGATCGCCGCAGAGCGGCGGCGATCAGGCAGCACACGCGGCTGGCAAAGTGCCGGCTGCGTGTGCTGCTTTTTATTTGATGTAAATCGGCCCAGCAGGGCCTGAGCGGCAGCCTCCGGCGGTGTTGGACGAGCTGAGCTCGTCCAGACCGCTCAGGTGGTTAAGAAACTTTTTGAAAAGATATAATACTAGGCTTGTAATAGTTAGATTTTTTTCCATGACAACCAAGCCAATCTTGCAGTTCATATTATTCTGATGACAAGAACAACGCTTATTCAAACCACTTACCCATAGATTCAAGTTATCCCGTTTTCTTTCTTCATAATTTCACAATTTCTAAAGTAATCTTACAGCAGTTTCATCACGGACCACATGGATCTTCAGACTATTTATTGTAATGAAAGTTACCTTAGAACTAGAATGGGAAAAGAAAATGGAATGTTTGTAAAGAGAAAATATAACTATGTGTTTTGAAAGCAATGCAGGAACAAAGTAACATATAATATGCTCTCTAATTGTGCTATCACAATGCCTCCCCGAAACAGAACAAAATGCTGTAAAACCATTCTTTTTTTTATGCCACTAAAACAAAAGTAGACATCACAGGGCTTGTTCTGCACATGCACTGTAATGCCATATACTATGTTGCTGCTATATTTCCTTCTAAATTGTATTAACCTCTTTATAGATCTCTATTTTGGTATAGGTTATGGATTACCTGGTGCTAGTGTTCACACCATCTATGTGTGGCACATATACTACAATCTGATTATTTTTAATCAGCTTTAACCAGTTCACCCCCAAGGGTTTTTACCCTAATGGACCAGAGCAATTTTCATCTGTCAGTGCTTCTCCCGGTTATTCCCTAATAACTTTGTTACTACTTATCACAACAAAATGATCTATACCTTGTTTTTTCGCCACCAATTAGGCTTTCTGTGGGTAGTATATTTTGCTAAGAATTTTTTTTTTATACTAAATGCGTTTTAACAGGGAAAAAAGTGAAATAATGTAAAAAATTCATTATTTCTCAGTTTTCGGCCATTATAGTTTTAAAATGAAACGTTATTCTGTAAATAAAATGGACACATTTTATTTGCCCAGTTGTCTCGATTATAAAACCGTTTAAATTATGTCCCTATCACAATGTATGGCGACGATATATTATTTGGACATATAGGTGTTATTATTCTGCTTTGGGTTTTTTTGGGGATTTTTTGTCCGGTCCATAATTTCAAGTCCCTATGTAGTAAAGTAAGAGTAATTTACCTTATAAAATATAGATTAAAAAATCTGAGTCCCTAAGGCAACTATTTATGTGGTTTTTTTTAACTGCTTTTTTTTAAAGTGTTTTTTATTGGGGGGGGGGGGGGGGTGGCAGGTAGGGGGGCTTTGGAAATGTAAGTTATTAATTTTGTTAAAAATGTATGTTTAATTTTACTTTTTGGCCACAAGATGGTGCTAGTGTACAGTATCCCAATTTTTTTTTTTTTTTACATTTAACTACACTGTGACCGTTTCCTGTTTTATGAATGGACGTGGCCGCTGATCGCGGTCATGTCCATTCATTTCAGGCATTGGGATTGGATAGAGGACCGCTCGTTCCTTTTCCCCAATCATGGAACACAGAGTCCCGATGGCAGAAGAAGCGTGCACACGTGCGGAGAGGCCGTGGGAGTGAGCGACTTATTAAAACGTCCTTTTTCCATTAACAGGCTCAAACAGGACTTTTTAACAAGTCAGAATGCTGTTAACTGGTTACGTGATTTCCTGCTACTTTTTTGCACATAAAAATAATGCACAATTAGAAAAAAGAATTCACAATTGTAATTACAATTACAATTACAATTTGTAATTGTGTTGTGATCTTATTGCGAGAGATGAAATTGTTAAAAGCAATGTCTACTAAGTACAGGGGAGAAATGGCAGTGCATCCTAAAACTAGGCTCCATCTGAATGACTACCAACAAAGGTTTGTAGAATCCCCTAGAGGCAACATGCACACCTTGTATTTAAAACATATGCTATAATTATGCATTAGAGCTCTAACCTCTGAATAAAAACAGAATGCAAACATAAATCTCAAATGGGAGCAGCTAACCATAAGGTAAACTTACATTTTATAGGCAGCAAAAGATGTGGCAGCACTTCCCAGAGCAGGCTGCATCTAAAAGACTAACAGCATAGGTGTGCAGAGCCTAATTATAGGCAAGGTACACATCTTGCATTATTATTATTATTTAGTATTTATATAGCGCCGACATATTACGCAGCGCTGTACAGTGTGTG